>NC_042975.1:1150780-1210780 GCF_901001165.1 Salmo trutta | reverse complement strand
GTTCCGGGATTCTTCCGATGGCATTGAGGAGTACACCACATCAGTCACTGGCTTCATCAATAAATGCACAGATGACATCGTTCCCAAAAGGGACCACAGGTACATACAACAGCCAGAAGCCATGGATTAAAGGCAACATCCGCACTGTGCTAAAGGGTAGAGCTTTCAAGAAGCGGGACTCTAACCCGGACGCTTATAAGAAATCTCGCTACGCCCTCCGACGAACAATTAAACAGGCAGGGTGTCAATACAGGAATAAAATTGAATCGTACTACACCGGCTCCGACGCTCGTCGGATGTGGCAGGGCTTGCAAACTATTACAGACTACAAAGGGAAGCACAGCCGCGAGCTGCCCAGTTACACGAGCCAACCAGACGAGCTAAATTACTTCTATGCTCGCTTCGAGGCAAGCAACACTGAAGCATGCATGAGAGCATCAGCTGTTCCGGACGACTGTGATCACGCTCTCTGTAGCTGATGTCAGTAAGACCTTTAAACAGGTCAACATTCACAAGGCTGCGGGGCCAGACGGATTACCAGAACGTGTACTCCAGGCATGGTCTGACCAACTGGCAAGTAAGTGTCTTCACTGACATTTTCAACCTCTCCCTGACTGAGTCTGTAATACCAACATGTTTCAAGCAGACCACCATAGTCCCTGTGCCCAAGAACACTAAGGTAACCTGCCTAAATGAATACCGACCCGTAGCACTCACGTCTGTAGCCATGAAGTGCTTTGAAAGGCTGGTCATGGCTCACATCAAAACCATTATCCCAGAAACCCTAGACCCACTCCAATTTGCATACCGCCCCAACAGATCCACAGATGATGCAATCTCTATTGCACTCTACACTGCTCTTTCCCACCTGGACAAAAGGAACACCTATGTGAGAATGCTATTCATTGACTACAGCTCAGCGTTCAACAACATACTGCACTCAAAGCTCATCACTAATCTAAGGACCCTGGGACTAAACACTTCCTTCTGCAACTGGATCCTGGACTTCCTGATGGGCCGCCCCCAGGTGGTAAGGTTAGGTAACAACACATCTGCCATGCTGATCCTCAACACAGGTGCCTCCTCAGTCCCCACGCGTAGTAGAGCAGGTTGAGAGCTTCAAGTTCCAACAAACTATCATGGTCCAAACACACCAAGACAGTCATGAAGAGGGAACGACAAAACCTATTCCCCCTCAGGAGACTGAAAAGATTTACATTTACATATGACGCGATGGGAGCTATCAAATCATTCTGAATGGATTTTGACATCTCAGAGAAGACAGTAGAAACTCTCATATGTTCAGCAAGTAAAGCATTGCATTGTGCATTTACATCTGCAAGCTCCTTGTACATTTACATTTACGTCATTTAGCAGACGCTCTTATCCAGAGCGACTTACAAATTGGTGCATTCACCTTATGATATCAAGTGGAACAACCACTTTACAATAGTGCATCTAAATCTTTTAAGGGGGGGGGTTAGAAGGATTACTTTATCCTATCCTAGGTATTCCTTAAAGAGGTGGGGTTTCAGGTGTCTCCGGAAGGTGGTGATTGACTCCGCTGTCCTGGCGTCGTGAGGGAGCTTGTTCCACCATAGGGGTGCCAGAGCTAGTAGACCGGCGACGACGACCGCCGAGCGCCGCCCGGCCGAGGAGGGGCACCATTTTCTGTGGATACTGTGACAGTACCCCTCCCCTGACGCGCGGCTCCCACAGTGCGCCGACACTGTCCTCGGGGACGGCCCGGAGGGCGAGGCGCCGGCCGGTCCGGACGGAGACGATGGAACTCCTGGAGCATAGTGGGATCCAAAATGTCCCTCACCGGAACCCAGCACCTCTCCCAGTCCACGAGGTACTGCAGGCCCCCTACCCGACGCCGGGAGTCCAGGATGGCCCGGACTGTGTACGCCGGGGGCCCCTCCGATGTCCAGGGGGGGCGGAGGGACCTCCCGCACCTCAGCGTCCTGTAGTGGACCAGCTACCACCGGCCTGAGGAGAGACACATGAAACGAGGGGTTAATACGGTAGTATGATGGGAGTTGCAACCTATAACACACCTCGTTTATTCTCCTCAGGACTTTGAACGGCCCCACAAATTGCGGACCCAGCTTCCGGCAGGGCAGGCGGAGGGGCAGGTTCCGGGTCGAGAGCCAGACTCTGTCCCCCGGATTATAAACGGGAGCCTCACTGCGGTGGCGGTCAACGCTTTCTTTCTGTCGACCTATCGCTCGCCTCAGGCATTCCTGGACAGCATTCCAGGTCTCTTGAGAGCGCTGTACCCATTCCTCCACCGCAGGAGCCTCCGTCTGGCCAGGGCACCAGGACCGGCTGATACCCTAACACAACCTGAAAAGGTGACAGGTTAGTAGAGGAGTGGCGCTGAGAGTTCTGGGCCTTCTCGGCCCATGGCACGAACCTCGCCCACTCCCCTGGCCGGTCCTGGCAATACGACCGCAGGAACCTGCCCACTGGTTAATGCGCTCAACCTGCCCATTACTCTCGGGGTGAAAACCCGAGGTCAGGCTGACCGAGACCCCCAGCCTCTCCATAAACGACCTCCACACCCTGGAAGTAAACTGGGGACCCCGATCAGATACGATGTCCTCGGGCACCCCGTAGGGCCGGAAGACATGGGTGAATAGGGCCTCCGCAGTCTGTAGGGCCGTAGGAAGACCGGGTAATGGGAGCAGACGGCAGGACTTCGAGAACCGATCCACAACAACCAGGATGGTAGTGTTCCCCTGAGATGGCGGGAGATCCGTAAGGAAATCCACCGAGAGGTGAGACCAAGGTCGTTGTGGAACGGGGAGGGGCTGTAATTTCCCCCGAGGCAGGTGCCTAGGAGCCTTGCACTGGGTGCACACTGAACAGGAAGAGACATAGTGTCTTACATCCTCAACCAGTACTTTCCTTTCAGGCCTCGCACTGTCCGTTCCACTCCAGGATGACCCGAGGAGGGTAGAGTGTGAGCTCATCGGATCAGGCGATCGCGAACACCAAGCGGAACGAACTTCAGACCCGCGGGACATTGAGGGGGAGTGGGTTCCGCCTGAACCGCTCGCTCGATGTCCGCATCCACCTCACCGGTGCCACTAGACAGGACGCCGGGAGTATGGGAGTCGGATCGATGGTCCGCTCCTCGGAGTCGTAGAGACGAGACAGTGCATCGGCCTTCCGGTTCCGAGACCCCGGAATGTAGGAAAGGGTGAATTGGAACCTCGTAAAGAACATGGCCCACCTGGCCTGACAAGGATTAAGTCAACTCGCTGCTCGGATGTACTCCAGGTTACGGTGGTCGGTCCAGATGAGAAAAGGGTGACGTGCCCCCTCAAGCCAATGTCTCCACACTGTCAAAGCTTTGACCATGGCCAACAACTCCCTGTCCCCCACGTCATAGTTGCGCTCCGCCGGACTCAGCTTCTTAGAAAAGAATGCACAGGGAGCGGAGCTTCGGAGGAGCGCCCGAGCGCTGCGACAGCACTGCTCCGACCCCAGCCTCCGTCCACCTCTACTATGAATGGCAAAGAGGGATCTGGATGCGCCAGCACCGGAGCGTCGGTAAACAGAACCTTCAGACGACGGAAGGCTCTGTCCGCCTCTGCCGACCAACGCAGTCGCACCGTACCCCCCTTCATCAGTGAGGTAATGGGAGCTGCCACCTGACCAAAACCCCGGATAAACCTCCGGTAATAATTGGCGAACCCCAAGAACCGCTGCACCTCCTTCACTGTGGTAGGGGTCGGCCAATTACGCACGGCCGTAACGCGATCACATTCCATCACCACCCCTGTGGTGGAAATGCGATATCCTAGGAAAGAGACGGCTCGTTTGGAGAACTCACATTTCTCAGCCTTGACGTATAGGTTATGCTCCAGCAGCCGCCCAAGCACTTTGTGCACCAGAGCCACATGTGCGGCGCGTGTGGCGGAGTAGATCAGAATGTCATCGATGTACACCACCACACCCTGTCCGAGCATGTCTCTGAGAACCTCATCCACAAAGGATTGGAAGACAGCAGGAGCATTTTTCAACCCATACGGCATGACGAGGTACTCATAATGGCCAGATGTGGTACTAAATGCGGTTTTCCACTCGTCTCCCCCTCGGATACGCACCAGGTTATACGCGCTCCTGAGATCTAGTTTGGTGAAGAAGCACGCCCCGTGAAATGACTCCACCGCCGTAGCAATGAGAGGTAGCGGGTAACTGAAACCCACTGTGATCGAATTTAGACCTCTATAGTCAATGCACGGGCGCAGACCTCCCTCCTTCTTCTTCACAAAAAAGAAGCTCGAGGAGACAGGGGATTTAGATGGCCGAATGTATCCCTGTCTCAAGGACTCAGCGACATATGTTTCCATAGCCACTGTCTCCTCCTGAGACATAGGATACACGTGACTCTTAGGAAGGGCCGCGCCAGCCTGGAGGTTTATCGAACAATCCCCCTGTCGATGGGGTGGTAATTGGGTCGCCTTCGTGTTACTGAAGGCGATAGCCAAATCGGCATATTCAGAGGGAATGTGCACAGTAGAGACTTGGTCTGGACTCTCCACCGTGGTTGCACCGATGGAAACTCCTATACATCTACCTGAGCACTCCCTCGACCACCCCTTAAGAGCCCTCTGTCCCCATGAAATTTGAGGGTTGTGAGTGGCTAGCCAGGGGATACCCAGTACCACTGGAAACGCCGGGGAGTCAATGAGGACGAGGCTGATACGTTCCACATGGCCCCCCCACGTCGCCATAACCAGTGGTACAGTAGCCTCCCCCACTTGGCCGGACCCTAGTGGTCGACTGTCTAAGGCGTGCACAGGGAAGGGGTGGTCCAGCTGAACCAGGGGAATCCCTAACCTTTTAGCGACCCCACGGTCCACGTCCGCCGCCCTGCCCTCCGGGGGATGATCGAATACCACCCGGAAGCGGCGGGTGAACTCTGGGTAGTCACCCCAAGCCGAGTCTGGGCCATCCCAAACCGCGTTGGCCCATTCCAGGGCTCTACCCGTAAGACAAGAGACGAGGGCGCTCACCTTTTCTTCGTCGGAGGGAGAGGGGCGAACGGTCGCCAGGTAGAGTTCAATCTGTAGTAAAAACCCCTTACATCCCGTAGCTGTCCCGTCAAACTCCCTGGGTGGCGTAATCCGGATGCCGCTCGCGCCCGCTTCAGGTGGGGTTTGTAGAGGCGCCGGCTGAGGAACCGGAGCTGGTCTGGTGATTGAAGCCCCTCTCTCCCAGTTCTCCAATCTGGCCAGCACTTGGTCCATCGCCGAGCCCAGGCGGTGGAGGAGGTTGGAGTGCTGTGACACCTGTTCGGCCACTGACGGTGCTTCTGCTCCTGCTGACTCCACATTTATTTTGGTGCGGGATTCTGTCACGGTTCCGTAAGGCAGGAGGAAAAGGTAGAGTCAAATGCAGGAGACGTAGTCCAGTTGTGCCGTAGAACGGTATATTTATTTTGGTGGAAAAAACCCACTCGGCGTAACACAAGGGCATAGGGTGTGCCCAGAGACCACCCGGGAACACAGTTAACCCCGAGAAAACCAAGATACGCACGGGGCGCAGCCCGGCAAATATAACATTCCTCTAGCGAGAAGCCGCTGGGGAAAAATGTGCAAAAAAACACAAACGTTCACAGACCTGCCCGCTGACGAATAAACAATCCCGCACAAAACACAAACCACAAGGAACAAACTAAATACCCCCCCACTAATTACAGAAACGGAAACAGGTGCGGACTTAAACAGACAAAACACAACGAACACAGAACATAGATCGGTGGCAGCTAGTAGACCGGCGACGACGACCGCCGAGCGCCGCCCGGCCGAGGAGGGGCACCATTTTCTGTGGAGACTGTGACACTGTTTTGTTCGTGCGTTCAAGACACTGTCCGAATGGTAAAGAAGGGTGACGTGCACGACACATTTCGTGACAAAAAAATTCTAAATATTCCATTACCGTACTTCGAAGCATGTCAACCGCTGTTTAAAATCAATTTTTATGCCATTTTTCTCGTAAAAATGCGATAATATTCCGACCGGGAAAGCATGTTTAGGTTCAAAGAGAGAGAAAATAAAAACATGGGGTCGACTCGTGCACGCGCCTCAGTCCCATTGTCCTCTGATAGAGCACTTACCAAAAGCGCTAATGTTTTTCAGCCAGTGGCTGGAATTACATCATTCAGCTTTTTCCCGCCTTCTGAGAGCCTATGGGAGCCGTAGGAAGTGTCACGTTACAGCAAAGATCCTCAGTTTTCATTAAAGAGAGCCAAGAAGAACAAGAACTTGTCAGACAGGTCACTTCCTGTAAGGAATCTTCTCAGGTTTTTGCCTGCCATATGAGTTCTGTTATACTCACAGACACCATTCAAACAGTTTTAGAAACTTTAGGGTGTTTTCTATCCAAAGCCAATAATTATATGCATATTCTAGTTTCTGGGCAGTAGTAATAACCAGATTAAATCGGGTACGTTTTTTATCCGGCCGTGTAAATACTGCCCCCTAGCCCAGCTTCTACCCCCAAACCATAAGACTCCTGAACAACTAATCAAATGGCTACCTGAACTATTTGCATTGTCCCCTCTTATTTTTCTTAGAACTGCATTGTTGGTTAAAAGGGCTTGTAAGTAAGCATTTCACTGTAAGTTCTACAGCTGTTGAATTTGCTGCATATGACAAATAAAAATGGATTTGATTTAACTGTCTCTCCCAGGGGATCATCCTACCTCAGATGTACACAGCAGCAGCAGCTAACCTCATTAACCTGGCTGTGAACTACATCCTGATCATCAGCCTGGAGATGGGAGTCATGTACTGCCCTAGCTTCCTCTCCTGCTCCTATCCTCTTCTTCCTCTCCTGCTCCTATCCTCTTCTTCCTCTCCTTCTCCTATCCTCTTCTTCCTCTCCTTCTCCTATCCTCTTCTTCTTCCTCTCCTGCTCCTTTCCTCTTCCTCCTCTCCTCCTTCTCTCCCCCTCCTCCTGCTCTTCCTCCTCTCCTCCTTCTCTTCCTCCTCTCCTCCTTCTCTCCCCTCCTCCTTCTCTCCCCTCCTCCTTCTCTCCCCCTCCTTCTTCTCTTCCTCCCCTTCCTCCTTCTCCCCTCCTCCTTCTCTTCCTCCCCTTCCTCCTTCTCCCCTCCTCCTTCTCTTCCTCCCCTTCCTCCTTCTCCCTTCCTCCTTCTCTTCCTCCCCTTCCTCCTTCTCCCCTCCTCCTTCTCTTCTCCTCCTCCTTCTCCTCCCCTTCATCCTCTCAATTACTGTAAATGTGTTGTTATGTATCATTTCTGTGTGTGTGTGTGTGTGTTTATTGATCCTGTGTCTGTGTTGTTGTGTTGTGTAGAGGCTCTGCTATAGCGAACAGCCTGTCTCAGATCACCATCTGTCTGCTCCTCTACTTGTATATCTGTTGGAGAGGACTCCACAAGAACACATGGACAGGTCAGACACATACTCCCTCTGCTGGCCAAATGTGTTTATTGACGCCTATAGATATTTGTTTGTTTTTTAGCGATGACTGATGTGTGGGTGCTTCTCCAGGCTGGTCCAGTGAGGCTCTCCAGGAGTGGGGTTCCTACATGCAGCTGGCCATCCCCAGTACCCTGATGGTCTGCTTCGAGTGGTGGGTCTGGGAGATAGGAGGCTTCCTCGCTGGTCAGTCTGTGTGTGTGTGTGTCGACAGTTATACTTACTTAATAGGAATTAAAAACCATCCGACCAACGGTATCGGGAGAGGCGAAGGTCGAGAGCCATGCGTCCTCCGAAACACAACCCCAACCAAGCCGCACTGCTTCTTGACACAATGCCCCATCCAACCCGGAAGCCAGCCGCACCCAATGTGTTGGAGGAAACACCGTACACCTGGCGACCTAGTCAGCGTGCACTACGCCCGGTCCGCCACAGGACGATGCTGTGCCAATTGTACGCCGCCCCATGAGTCTCCCGGTCGTGGCCGGCTGCGACAGAGCCTGGACTCGAACCCAGAATCTCTGGTGGCACAGCGAACACTTTGATGCAGTGTCTTAGACCACTGAGACAGAGCCTGGACTCTAACCCAGGATCTCTAGTGGTACAGCTAACACTGTGATGCAGTGCCTTAGACCACTGCACCACCCGGGAGGCCATAAGAACATCTATTTTTGGGTTAATTCCGTATTCCGTGTGGTTGCAGGGTTAATTCTGTATTCTGTGTGGTTGCAGGGTTAATTACGTATTCCGTGTGGTTACAGGGTTAATTCCGTATTCCGTGTGGTTACAGGGTTAATTCCATGTGGTTACAGGGTTAATTCCGTACTCCGTGTGGTTACAGGGTTAATTCCGTGTGCTTACAGGGTTAATTCCTTATTCCGTGTGGCTACAGGGTTAATTCCGTATTCCGTGTGGCTGCAGGGTTAATTCCGTGTGGTTGCAGGGTTAATTCCGTGTGGTTGCAGGGTTAATTCTCCATGGTTACAAGGTTAAAACAGAAACAACTCAAAGGTCAACAGCTTAGGCATTCATTCTGAGTGGTTAAGGTTAGGGCTATGGTTTGGGGAAGACTTTAAAAAGACGTGCTATTACCATCAGGTCTATTTCTAGTCATCAGGCTGCTCTCTCCCCACCCTTAGAATCTAAAAGGGTTCTGTCTAGAATCTAAAAGGGTTCTTCGGCTGTCCTCATTGGGAGAACCCTTTGAAGAACCCTTTTTGGTTCCAGGTAGAACCCTTTTGGGATCCAAAAGGGTTCTACCTGGAAGCAAAAAGGGTTATCCTATAGGGACAGCCGAAGAACCCTTTTTTCTAGGAGTGCACTTCTCTCTCTCTCTCTCTCTCTCTCTATTTTCTTTATCTCTCTAGGTATGCTTGGAGAGGTGGATCTTGCAGCACAGCATGTGTTGTTGGAGATAGGAGCCATTACCTACATGGTGAGAAACACACACCTACCTAGTTACCTCTTCCCCATAACTCTCCTCACCCCTTAATCACTCTGAACTCCAAGATCACCTTCTCCCCCATTCACCACCTCCCACTGTCTTTATGTCTCAGTGTTGTACACTATTCACCCAGCTCCCACTGTCTTTAGGGATAGTATACACCAGGGATACACCAGGGATACACCAGGGATACACCAGGGATAGTATACACCAGGGATAGTATACACCAGGGATAGTATACACCAGGGATACACCAGGGATAGTATACACCAGGGATAGTATACACCAAGGATACACCAGGGATACACCATGGATGGACAACGCTTATTGCAGCGGCATGGACAACTAGAGGGATCTGAACTCATGAGTGAGCCGCCACCACCCATGTATTTTACTGGCAGAGAAGGGTTGGATGGAAACCTGGTTCCACTCACTAATTGATTGTACTACGTGTGAACACACATATTTCAACATTAGCCTGTGTGGTAACTAACTGTGGGGTCCTTGCCCAGTTCCCTCTAGGTGTCCATGCCGCTGCCTGTGTGGTAACTAACTGTGGGGTCCTTGTCCAGTTCCCTCTAGGTGTCCATGTGGCTGCCTGTGTGGTAACTAACTGTGGGGTCCCTGTCCAGTTCCCTCTAGGTGTCCATGCCGCTGCCTGTGTGGTAACTAACTGTGGGGTCCTTGCCCAGTTCCCTCTAGGTGTCCATGTGGCTGCCTGTGTGGTAACTAACTGTGGGGTCCTTGCCCAGTTCCCTCTAGGTGTCCATGTGGCTGCCTGTGTGGTAACTAACTGTGGGGTCCTTGTCCAGTTCCCTCTAGGTGTCCATGTGGCTGCCTGTGTGGTAACTAACTGTGGGGTCCTTGTCCAGTTCCCTCTAGGTGTCCATGCCGCTGCCTGTGTGCGGGTAGGTAACGCTCTGGGAGCAGGAGACACTTCCAGGGCTCTACTCACCTGCAAAGTAGCCCTGGTGCTCTCAGGTAAAAACATGCTTAGCATTATATTGTTAAGTTGCTCAATAAAAAAAAAAGCAACAAGGGGAACAAAGTTTCAGACAAAACAATGTACATACACTAACAAGATTAAACAAAAGTTTAGACACACATACAGTACAACAATTACATATTACGTTAAAAAAACACAAATGTCATGACTAAAGACATCTTCTATTATATACACATCGATCAAGTGTTTAAACTCCTCCAACATGACTAGATCATCAGATTTAAAAAATGTTCAGGAGAGAATTCCAGGACCACGGAGCGAAGTAGCTAAAACTATTTCTACCATGACCTGTTCTAATTCTTGGTACTGTTAGAAGCAAATATTGGCGGGAACTGGAACACGCTTTCGTATACACGTCGATCCAGAGCATCCCAAACGTGCTCAATGAGTGAAATGTCTGCTCAGTATGCAGACCATGGATGAACTGGGACATTTTCAGCTTCCAGGAATTGTGTACAGATCCTTGCGACATGGGACTGTGCATTATCATGCTGAAACATGGACGTACTAACAACTTCTCTAAAACGACTTTGGAAGTGGCTTATGGTAGAGAAATTAATATTCAATTCTCTGGCAAAAGCTCTGGTGGACATTCCTGCAGTCAGTATGTCAATTACACACTCCCTCAAATCTAGAGACATCTGTGGCAATGTCTTGTGTGACAAAACTGCACATTTTAAAGTGGCCTTGTATTGTCCCCAGCACAAAACAGTTTTCGTATTGACTGACCATGTCTTAAAGTAATGATGGACTGTCGTTTCTCTTTGCTTATTTGAGCTGTTCTTGCCATAATATGGACTTTGTCTTTTATCAAATAGGGCTGTCTTCTGTATACCACCTCTACCTTGTCACAACACAACTGATTGGCTCAAATGCATTAAGAAGTAAAGAAATTGCACATATTAACTTTTAGCACCTGTTAACCTCTATGGGCTATTCAATAGCCAGTGGAACAGCGTGGCGCGAAATACAAAAACCTCAAAAATGCAATAATTTAAATTTTTCAAACATACAACAATTTTACACCATTTTAAAGATAAGACTCTCGTTAATCTAACCACATTGTCCGATTTCAAAAAGGCTTTACAGCGAAAGCAAAACATTAGATTATGTTAGGAGAGTACATAGCCAAAAATAATCACACAGCCATTTTCCAAGCAAGCATATATGTCACATAAACCCAAAACACAGCTAAATGAAGCACTAACCTTTGATGATCTTCATCAGATGACACTCCTAGGGCATGATGTTATACAATACATGCATGTTTTGTTCAATCAAGTTTATATTTATATCAAAAAACAGCTTTTTACATTGGCGTGTGATGTTCAGAAAATGTATTCCCACCGAAACTTCCGGTGAATTTACTAAATTACTCATCATAAACGTTGACAAAATACGTAACAATTATTTAAAGAATTATAGATACAGAACTCCTTTATGCAATCGCTATGTCAGATTTTAAAATAGCTTTTCGGCGAAAGCACATTTTGCAATATTCTGAGTACATAGCTGAGCCATCACGGTGAGCTATTCAGACACCCGCCAAGTTCGAGCACACTAAACTCAGAATTAGTATTAGAAAAATTGTATTACCTTTGCTGATCTTCGTCAGAATGCACTCCCAGGACTGCTACTTCCACAAGAAATGTTGTTTTTGTTCCAAATAATCCATAGTTATGTCCAAATACCTCAGTTTTGTTCGTGCGTTCAGGTCACTATCCAAAGGGTAACGCTCGAGCGCATTTCGAGACAAAAAAATTCAAAATGTTCCATTACCGTACTTAGAAGCATGTCAAACGCTGTTTAAAATCAATTTTTATGGTATTTTTCTCGTAAAATAGCGATAATATTCCAACCGGACAAGTGTATTCATTCAAAGAGGAAAAGAAAAAACAGCGTGGTCATGTGAATGCGCATACCCAATCTCTTTGTCACCAGGCAGACCACTGAGATACTGAGCTACTATACTCTGCCCAGAGACAGGAGACGCCTCAATCCACTTTCTGAAGGCTTTAGAGAGCCAATGGAAGCCTTAGAAAGTGCTACATAACCCCACAGATACAGTAGTTTTGATAGAGAATCAAAAGAAGAACCACAAATTCTCAGACAGGCCACTTCCTGCTTGGAATTTTCTCAGGTTTTTGCCTGCCATATGAGTTCTGTTATACTCACAGACACCATTCAAACGGTTTTAGAAACCTCGGAGTGTTTTCTATCCAAATCTACTAATAATATGCATATTCTCGTTTCTGGGCAAGAGTAGTAACCAGTTTAAATCGGGTACGTTTTTTATCCGGCCGTGAAAATACTGCCCCCTAGCCCAGACAGGTTAATTGAAATGCATTCCAAGTGACTACCTCATGAAGCTGGTTGAAGGAATGCCAAGAGTGTGCAAAGCTGTCATCAAGGCAAAGGGTGGCTACTTTGAAGAATCTAAAATCTAAAATATATTTTGATTTGTTTAACACTTTTTTTGGTTACTAAATGATTCTATATGTGTTATTTAATGTCTTCACTAGCATTCCACAATGTAGAAAATAGTAAAAAAAATATATATATATTAAAAAACTTGTGTGTCCAAACCTTTGACTGGATACTGTATATTGTTTTATATATTGTTGTATATATTATTAATCTAGTTGTATATGTTGTTTGTGCTGCAGGAGTGCTGGCTGTGTTCCAGGGTATTGCCATCGGTAGCTCCAGGCATGTGTTAGGCTATATCTTCACCTCAGACCAGTGAGTGTTAGACAATATATCATTTATTATTAATAGACAATGTGGTCTGAAATGATTGAAACCCTTGAGAATGATGAGCAAAAATGATTATTATAAATTATAGAATTCAAGTACTTAGCTATATTTGTATGCACCAAAAAATTGGGGAAATTATATTATTTTCAAATCAAATGTTATTAATCACATGATTGGTAAATAACAGGTGTAAACAAACAGTGAAATGCTTACAGCCCTTCCCAACAATGCAGAGAGAGAGAAAATAAAACAATATGTAAATAATGACAGGAGGAATATGTGAAGAGCTACGGGGTAATGGAGATAAGCACAGACAGGTAGGGGTAAAGGAAAGATAATAAACAGTAACAGCAGTATACTGTAGGTAGGGGTAATGGATAGATAATAGACAGTAACAGCAGTATACTGTAGGTAGGGGTAATGGATAGATAATAGACAGTAGCAGCAGTATACTGTAGGTAGGGGTACAGGATAGATAATAGACAGTAACAGCAGTATACTGTAGGTAGGGGTAAAGGATAGATAATAGACAGTAACAGCAGTATACTGTAGGTAGGGGGATAGATAATAGACAGTAACAGCAGTATACTGTAGCTAGGGGTAAAGAATAGATAATAGACAGTAACAGCAGTATACTGTAGGTAGGGGTAAAGGATAGATAATAGACAGTAACAGCAGTATACTGTAGGTAGGGGTAAAGGATAGATAATAAACAGTAACAGCAGGATACTGTAGGTAGGGGTAAAGGATAGATAATAGACAGTAACAGCAGTATACTGTAGGTAGGGGTAAAGGATAGATAATAGACAGTAACAGCAGTATACTGTAGGTAGGGGTAATGGATAGATAATAGACAGTAACAGCAGTATACTGTAGATAGGGGTAAAGGATAGATAATAGACAGTAACAGCAGTATACTGTAGGTAGGGGTAATGGATAGATAATAGACAGTAACAGCAGCATACTGTAGGTAGGGGTAAAGGATAGATAATAGACAGTATACTGTAGGTAGGGGTAAAGGATAGATAATAGACAGTAACAGCAGTATACTGTAGGTAGGGGTAAAGGATAGATAATAGACAGTAACAGCAGTATACTGTAGGTAGGGGTAATGGATAGATAATAGACAGTAACAGCAGCATACTGTAGGTAGGGGTAAAGGATAGATAATAGACAGTATACTGTAGGTAGGGGTAAAGGATAGATAATAGACAGTAACAGCAGTATACTGTAGGTAGGGGTAAAGGATAGATAATAGACAGTAACAGCAGTATACTGTAGGTAGGGGTAAAGGGTAGATAATAGACAGTAACAGCAGCATACTGTAGGTAGGGGTAAAGGATAGATAATAGACAGTATACTGTAGGTAGGGGTAAAGGATAGATAATAGACAGTAACAGCAGTATACTGTAGGTAGGGGTAAAGGATAGATAATAGACAGTAACAGCAGTATACTGTAGGTAGGGGTAAAGGGTAGATAATGTGTGTGTAGTGTGTAGTATGTGTTTGTGTGCATCTGGAATTTTCTAAACGTGCGCCGAATACAACAGGTATTCGAATACAACAGGTGTGTCACCTTACAGTGAAATGCTTACTTACAAGCCCCCAATCAACAATGCAGTTGTTCAAAAAATACGGATTTACAGCAGCTTTTACAGTGAAAGAATACCATGCTCTAAAACTTTGCATATACGCTGCTACCATCTAGTGGCCAAAATCTAAATTGCAATAATATATTGTGGCCTTTCTCTTGCATTTCAAAGATAATGGATTAAAAAAAAATCATGTTTTTTTTCTTTGTATTATCTTTTACCAGATCTAATGTGTTATATTACTTTCACATTTCCACAAACTTCAAAGTGTTTCCTTTTCAAATGGTATCAAGAATATGCATATCCTTTCTTCAGGTCCTGAGCTGGAGGCAATTGGATTTGGGTATTTTATTTTAGGCAAAAACATATTTTTTTTAAAGGTTCGATCCTGTGACTATTTTGTTTCCGCTGGTTCTGGGGCCCTTGTCTAGGTCAACGACATCACGAACGTTACCCAGTGCCAAACATTTGGTTGCCTCTGCCAGGGGGCTGAAACATGGCCGTAAGTGCATCTTTCAGCAAGACAATACCCAAACACACAGCAAAATCCACAAAGAAATGGTTAATTGGCCACAAAATCCCAATTTTTTTCAATGACCATCATAAACTACGGACTTGAAACCTATCGAAAGCTAAGCTAATATAAGCTAATTTAAAGGATATGGAAAGACTGTGTTGGGGTCTAAGATCCCCTCCAACTCATACATATATTTTAGAAATAGTCTCAGTATCTTCGCAAGGTGAAGTATTTCAAAGGTATTTACAAATCAGCGGTGTCAGTCATTTTGACCCCTACCGTTTTTATATATTTTTTTTATATTACTTATTAAACAAAATCTAATTTTCTGAGCAATTGGATTAGTATAAACTAAATATCGTTTCCCAAAGTTCCTCACACGCTATAATGTATTTTCTCCAACGTTAGAATGAAAAGGTTCCACTCGGTCCTTTCGGCCATTCTAGGGAGTTTTTCCTAGGTTCCTGCCTTCTAGGGAGTTTTTCCTAGGTTCCTGCCTTCTAGGGAGTTTTTCCTAGGTTCTTGCATTCTAGGGAGTTTTTCCTAGCCACCGTGCTTCTACATCTGCATTTTTGGGGGTTTTAGGCTGGGTTTCTGTACAGCACTTTGTGACATCAGCTGATGTAAGAAGGGCTTTTAAAAAATACATTTGATTGAATTTGATTGAAAACACACGTTTTCTGGAGACTTGTGGGAGGAGTGCTGATGAGTCGCCCACTGTATGTGCTTTTGGTAGCCTGATTATGTCCAGGCTGAGAAGGAATCTGCACACAACGTATCCCTGACCAGCTTCTGAAGTGGACAGCAGATCTGAACACAATCAGACCACAAAGTGACTTTTGACCCGTCTTTTCAATGTGATCTTCATGTTCTGATAGCTGAAGTCGCATGCAAGTGTCAAGTGTAGACAGGACCTAAGTGATCTCTCAGTAGTTAATAGTCCTCCTCCTGAGTCCTGTCCTGTCCTCTCCAGAGCTATAGTGGACAACGTATCAGTGAACCTGGGGCTCTACACCTTCATACAGTTCTTTGATGCTCTACTGGTGAGTACCTTTACTGGTGAGTACCTTCACTGGTGAGTACCTTTACTGGTGAGTACCTTTACTGGTGAGTACCTTCACTGGTGAGTACCTTCACTGGTGAGTACCTTTACTGGTGAGTACCTTCACTGGTGAGTACCTTTACTGGTGAGTACCTTCATTGGTGAGTACCTTTACTGGTGAGTACCTGGGTCTCTACACATTCATACAGTTATATCTACTGGTGAGTACCTGGAGCTCTACACATTCACACTGTTATGTGTACTGTTGAGTCTAACCAGTTAGTGTGTGTGTGTGTGTGTGTGTGTGTGTGTGTGTGTGTGTGTGTGTGTGTGTGTGTGTGTGTGTGTGTGTGTGTGTGTGTGTGTGTGTGTGTGTGTGTGTGTGTGTGTGTGTGTGTAGTGTGTTTGTTCAGGTATCCTGGTTGGAGCAGGTAAACAGAAGATAGCTGCGCTGTCTAACCTGGTCTCGTACTATTGCATTGGCCTTCCGGTCGGCATCGCTTTGATGTTCGCTGCTAAGCTCAGGATACTAGGTATTCTACCTCTACCTCGACAACTACGTCTATCCTGACCTCTATCTCTACCTCTAAATCTACCTCTACCTCTACCACAACCTCTATCTCTACCACTATCTATATCTCTATACCTCCTACTCACCTCTATCTATACTTCTATCTCTATCTCAACATCTCAACCTCTATCTCTATCTGTACCTCTATCTGTACTTCTATCTCTACCTCTATCTCGTCCCCAACTCAACATCTCTACCTCTATCTCTACCTCAACATCTCTACCTCAACATCTTTACCTCAACCTCTATCTCTACATCTCTACCTCAACCTCTATCTCTATCTGTACCTCTACCTCAACATCTCTACCTCAACATCTCTACCTCAACACATCTACCTCTATCTCAACCTCTATCTCTACCTCTACCTCAACATCTCTACCTCAACCTCAACATCTTTACCTCAACCTCTATCTCTACATCTCTACCTCAACCTCTATCTCTATCTGTACCTCTACCTCAACATCTCTACCTCAACACCTCTACCTCAACACATCTACCTCTATCTCAACCTCTACCTCAACCTCAACATCTCTACCTCAACATCTCTACCGCTACCTCAACATCTCTACCTCAACCTCTATCTCTCCATCTCTACCTCAACCTCTATCTCTATCTCTACCTCAACATCTCTACCTCAACACCTCTATCTCTATCTGTACCTCTACCTCAACATCTCTACCTCAACATCTGTACCTCTACCTCAACATCTCTACCTCAACACCTCTACCTCAATCTCAACCTCTATCTCTACCTTTACCTCAACATCTCTACCTATATCTCTACCTTTATCTCTATCTTTACCTCTAACTCAACATCTCTATCTCAACCTCAACCTCTACCTCTTTTTATATCTGTATCTCTACCTCTACCTCTCTGCCTCTTTTTCTATCTGTACCTCGATCTCTACCTCTATCTCCATCTGTACCTCTATAAGTACCTCTATTTCTATCTCTACCTGAACATTTCTACCTCTATCTCTACCTCCATCTCTGACTCTCTTTCTCTCTACCTCTGTGTCTACCTGTACCTATATCTGTCCCACTATTTCCATCTCCACCTCCAACTGTTAAATCCCCTTGGATTGATGAGGAATTGATAAATTGTATGGTTGAGAGGGATGAGGCAAAAGGAATGGCAATTAAGTCTGGCAGCCCAACTGACTGGCAAACGTACTGCAAATAAAGAAATCATGTGACTAAACGAAATACATTTACATTTACATTTACATTTAAGTCATTTAGCAGACGCTCTTATCCAGAGCGACTTACAAATTGACTTACAAATACAAATAAACTACACTATGAAACAAAGATAAATCATATAAAGAATGATAGTAAAAAGCTTTCGGGCACCTTAAATGACATTTTGGGGGGAAAAAGCCAACTCGGCTCCTTCATTTATTGAATCAGATGGCTCATTCATCACAAATCCTCCGATATTGCAAAATACTTTAATGACTTTTTCATTGGCAAGATAAGCAAACTTAGGGATGACATGCCAGCAACAAACGCTGACCCTACACATCCAATTATATCGGACCAAATTATAAAAGACAGGAATTGTACATTTCCATAGAGTCAGTGTGGAAGAGGTGAACAAAGTATTGTTGTCTATCAACATTGACAAGCCGACAGGGTCTGACAATCTAGATGGAAAATTACTGGGGAAAATAGCAGACAATATTGCCACTCCTATTTGCCACATCTTCAATTTAAGCCTACTCGAAAGTGTGTGCCCTCAGGCCCGGAGGGAAGCTAAAGTCATTCCTCTACCCAAGAATAGTAAAGCCCCCTTTACTGGCTCAAATAGCCGACCAATCAGCCTGTTACCAACCCTTAGTAAACTTCTGGAAAAAATTTGTGTTTGACCAGATACAATGCTATTTTACAGTAAACAAATTGTCATAGGCGTCGTAAGGGACAGACCAAGGCGCAGTGGGTATAGTGCTCATTCTTAATTTATTTACTGAGAACACTTAAACAAAATAACAAAACGACCAACAGTTCTGTCAGGTACAACAACTAAATGGAAAATAACCACCCACAAACCCAAAGGAAAAAAGGGCTGCCTAAGTATGGCTTCCAATCAGATACAACGAAAGACAGCTGCCTCTGATTGGAAACCATATTTGGCCACACATAGAAAACGAACATAGAAAATGAAAACTAGAACAAATCCCCTCTAAATAAACCAAACCCCAAAACACAAAAACAACACCCCCTGCCATGCCCTGACCATCCTACAATGACAAATGACCCCTTTACTGGTCAGGACGTGACACAAATTGACAACAGAATTTCCGCATGCTTATAGGGAAGGACATTCAACAAGCACAGCACTTACACAAATGACTGATGATTGGCTGAGAGAAATTGATGATAAAATAATTGTGGGGGCTGTCTTGCTAGACTTCAGTGCAGCTTTTGACATTATTGATCATAGTCTGCTGCTGGAAAAACATGTGTTATGGCTTTACACCCCCTGCTATATTGTGAATAAAGAGTTACTTGTCTAACAGAACACAGAGGGTGTTCTTTAATGAAGCCTATCAAATATAATCCAGTTAGAATCAGGAATTCCCCAGGGTAGCTGTTTAGGCCCCTTGCTTTTTTCAATTTTTACTAACGACTTGCCACTGACTTTGCGTAAAGCCAGAGTGTCTATGTATGTGGATGACTCAACACTATACGCGTCAGCTACTGAAATGACTGCAACACTAAACAAAGACCTGCAGTTAGTTTCAGAGTGGGTGGCAAGGAATAAGTTAGCCCTAAATATTTCTAAAACTAAAAGCATTGAATTTGGAACAAAACACTCACGCAGACTCAACAGCCTTGGTTTCTCAAATGACTGCATCGCCTGGTTCACCAACTACTTCTCAGACAGAGTTCAGTGTGTCAAATCGGAGGGCCTGTTGTCCGGACCTCAGGCAGTATCTATGAGGGTACCACAGGGTTCAATGCTCGGGCCGACTCTTTCCTCTGTATATATCAACGATGTTGCGGGTGATTCCCTGATTCACCTCTAAGCAGACGACACCCTTCTGTATACATCTGGCCCTTCTTTGGACACTGTGTTAACTAACCTCCAAACGAGCTTCAATGCCATACAACACTCCTTCCGTGGCCTCCAACTGCTCTTAAACGCAAGTAAAACCAAATGCATGCTTTTCAACCGTTTGCTGCCCGTACCCGTCCACCCGACTAGCATCACTACTCTGGACGGCTCGGACATAGAATATGTGGACAACGATAAATACCTACGTGTCTGGCTGGACTGTAAATTAGTAATGTAGATATGTGGTAGTGGTGGAGCAGCGGCCTGAGGGAACACAGTGTGTTGTGAAATCTGTGAATGTATTTGAAAGATTAGTGGAATCTGTGTGGGTAGCTGGACAGGTAGGATGACTGACAGTGAGGGTGAACAGGTGGTCACGGGTCAGGTGACAGAGAAATGGATGAGACTGAGGCAGGAATTCCTTTAACCATAAAGTGGTATATTTACTGAGTAGTCTGTGGTGGATTCATGGACGCACAGAACTTCTGGATTTGACAGAGTGAAGGAAGAGAAAGCAGCGCGATCAGGCGATAGTGATTTCCTCCTTTTATGGAGTGGAGATCTGTCGGACATTTCCACCTGACCTAATTAAAGCGCCCCTGGCCCAGCTGAGTAAGTGGCAATGAATTAAAGGATTATTCCACCAACTCCATGGGCTTTTTCTACAGTATTGTAATGTTTTAAAATTGTATAATCAGCCTTAATTTTGCTGGACCCCAGGAAGAGTAGCTGCTGCTTTGGCAGCAGCTAATGGTGATCCATAATAAATACAAATACATATACCTCCATCTTTATCACTACCTCCACCTTAATCTCTAGCTCTACCTTTATCTCTACATCTATCACTACCTCTACCTTAATCTCTAGCTCTACCTTTATCTCTACATCTATCACTACCTCTACCTTAATCTCTATCACTACCTCTACCTCCATCTCTATCACTACCTCTACCTCCATCTCTAGCTCTACCTTTATCTCTACATCTATCACTACCTCTACCTTAATCTCTATCACTACCTCTACCTCCATCTCTATCACTACCTCTACCTCCATCACTACCTCTATCTCTATCACTACCTCTATCTCTACATCTATCACTACCTCTACCTTAATCTCTAGCTCTACCTTTATCTCTACATCTATCACTACCTCTACCTCCATCTCTAGCTCTACCTTTAACTCTACATCTATCACTACCTCTACCTTAATCTCTAGCTCTACCTTTATCTCTACATCTATCACTACCTCTACCTCCATCTCTATCACTACCTCTACCTCCATCTCTAGCTCTACCTTTAACTCTACATCTATCACTACCTCTACCTTAATCTCTATCACTACCTCTACCTCCATCTCTATCACTACCTCTACCTCCATCTCTAGCTCTACCTTTATCTCTACATCTATCACTACCTCTACCTTAATCTCTATCACTACCTCTACCTCCATCTCTATCACTACCTCTACCTCCATCTCTAGCTCTACCTTTATCTCTACATCTATCACTACCTCTACCTCCATCTCTATCACTACCTCAACCTCCATCTCTAGCTCTACCTTTAACTCTACATCTATCACTACCTCTACCTCCATCTCTAGCTCTACCTTTAACTCTACATCTATCACTACCTCTACCTCTACCTCTCTATAAAATGATATTTGACCTCCATCTCTCTATCTCTATTACTACCTCAGTCTTTACTGGACACCGATCTAGTGTGTGACAACTCTGTGATTGTGTGTGACGTGTGTGCTCTCCCTGTCAGGTTTGTGGGTAGGTCTCTTCATCTGTGTCATCCTCCAGACTGGGTTCTTCATTGTCATCATCTTCAAACTCAACTGGCAGCATGTCGCCAAGGAGGTAGGGTACCCTGACCTCCCTGACCTCCCTGACCTCTCTGACCTCTCTGACCTCTCTGACCTCTCTGACTGTCTGTCTGTCTGTCTGTCTGTCTGTCTGTCTGTCTGTCTGTCTGTCTGTCTGTCTGTCTGTCTGTCTGTCTGTCTGTCTGTCTGTCTGTCTGTCTGTCTGTCTGTCTGTCTGTCTGTCTGTCTGTCTGTCTGTCTGTCTGTCTGTCTGTCTGTCTGTCTGTCTGTTCTCTTGTTGCTGGTATTGTCTGTCTGTCTGTCTGTCTATGGCAAATAAAAGTCAAAACTGGATGGTGTTTAGAGATAGATGGGAGGGGTTGAGGGGAGCTGAAGGATGGGACTGGATGGAGCTGAAGGATGGGACTGGATGGTGGTCAGAGATAGATGGGAGGGGTTGAGGGGAGCTGAAGGATGGGATTGGATGGTGTTCAGAGATAGATGGGAGGGGTTGAGGGGAGCTGAAGGATGGGACTGGACGGTGGTCAGAGATAGATGGGAGGGGTTGAGGGGAGCTGAAGGATGGGACTGGATGGAGCTGAAGGATGGGACTGGTCTTCAGAGATAGATGGGAGGGGTTGAGGGGAGCTGAAGGATGGGACTAAAAACAACAAGATAACTATTGTAAAATACATTGTGTCCGTAAAATGTATATAGGTTCAGAACTTTTAAGAAACAGCACAGTTAAAAATATATGGCAAATATAACTCAAACTGGATGGTGTTCAGATATGGATGGGAGGGGTTGATGGTAGCTGGATGGGATTAAAAACAAACAAAAGAGAACTATTGTAAAATACATTGTGTCCGTAAAATGTATTTAGTATGTATAAACTGGAAGTAGAAGCCTAGGTGGTGTTGTCCATTAGTTTACTCCAATTAGGGGAGGGGTGGTAGGGTTAGGGGAAAATAATAAAGATGGAAAATATATTTTTATATATATATATATATATATATATATATGGGGCAATGGAAATGATGCAGCCAATTACATTGATGGAAAATACATTCTATCTGCAATAATAAAGCTGATCTACACCTTAAAAAACAAAAACAAAACAGTTGTACTGACTAACAACCAACTGATTCCTCAGGCCCAGGTGCGTGCTGGGAAGACTGGGCTGGCAACGTGTGTTCCAGCGAAGCCTCCTATTGGACAGCCGCTGATTACAACTCTGCCTCCAGAAGGTTGCACTGACATGGTGAGGGAATGTGTGTGTGTGTGTGTCCAGCATCCATGTATATGTGCTCTGTAGTCTGTGTTGAATGCCATGTGTCCTGTATCTCATCTTAATGCCATGTGTCCTGTATCTCATCTTAATGCCATGTGACCTGTATCTCATCTTAATGCCATGTGTCCTGTATCTCATAATGCCATGTGTCCTGTATCTCAAAATGCCATGTGTCCTGTATCTCATCTTAATGCCATGTGTCCTGTATCTCATCTTAATGCCATGTGTCCTGTATCTCATCTTAATGCCATGTGTCCTGTATCTCATCTGAATGCCATGTGTCCTGTATCTCATAATGCCATGTGTCCTGTATCTCATCTTAATGCCATGTGTCCTGTATCTCATCTTAATGCCATGTGTCCTGTATCTCATCTTAATGCCATGTGTCCTGTATCTCATAATGCCATGTGTCCTGTATCTCATAATGCCATGTGTCCTGTATCTCATAATGCCATGTGTCCTGTATCTCATCTTAATACCATGTGTCCTGTATCTCATTCTTAATGCCATGTGTCCTGTATCTCATAATGCCATGTGTCCTGTATCTCATAAAGCCATGTGTCCTGTATCTCATCTTAATGCCATGTGTCCTGAATCTCATCTTAATGCCATGTGTCCTGTATCTCATAATGCCATGTGTCCTGTATCTCATCTTAATGCCATGTGTCCTGTATCTCATTTTAATGCCATGTGTCCTGTATCTCATAATGCCATGTGTCCTGTATCTCATAATGCCATGTGTCCTGTATCTCATAATGCCATGTGTACTGTATCTCTTAATGCCATGTGTCCTGTATCTCATAATGCCATGTGTCCTGTATCTCATCTTAATGCCATGTGTCCTGTATCTCATAATGCCATGTGTCCTGTATCTCATAAAGCAATGTGTCCTGTATCTCATCTGAATGCCATGTGTCCTGTATTTCATCTTATTGCCATGTGTCCTGTATCTCATCTTAATGCCATGTGTCCTGTATCTCATCTTAATGCCATGTGTCCTGTATCTCATAATGCCATGTGTCCTGTATCTCATAATGCCATGTGTCCTGTATCTCATAATGCCATGTGTCCTGTATCTCATTCTTAATGCCATGTGTCCTGTATCTCATTCTTAATACCATGTGTCCTGTATCTCATAATGCCATGTGTCCTGTATCTCATAATGCCATGTGTCCTGTATCTCATAATGCCATGTGTCCTGTATCTCATAATGCCATGTGTCCTGTATCTCATCATAACGCCATGTGTCCTGTATCTCTTAATGCCATGTGTCCTGTATCTCATCTTAATGCCATGTGTCCTGTATCTCATCTTAATGTCATGTGTCCTGTATCTCATCTTAATGCCATGTGTCCTGTATCTCATCTTAATGCCATGTGTCCTGTATCTCATCTTAATGCCATGTGTCCTGTATCTCATTCTTAATGCCATGTGTCCTGTATCTCATAATGCCATGTGTCCTGTATCTCATAATGACATGTGTCCTGTATCTCATAATGCCATGTGTCCTGTATCTCATCTTAATGCCATGTGTCCTGTATCTCATCTTAATGCCATGTGTCCTGTATCTCATCTTAATGCCATGTGTCCTGTATCTCATCTGAATGCCATGTGTCCTGTATCTCATAATGCCATGTGTCCTGTATCTCATAATGCCATGTGACCTGTATCTCATAATGCCATGTGACCTGTATCTCATAATTCCATGTGTCCTATATCTCATAATGCCATGTGTCCTGTATCTCATCTTAATGCCATGTGTCCTGTATCTCATAATGCCATGTGTCCTGTATCTCATAATGCCATGTCTCCTGTATCTCATCTTAATGCCATGTGTCCTGTATCTCATAATGCCATTTGTCCTGTATCTCATAAAGCAATGTGTCCTGTATCTCATCTGAATGCCATGTGTCCTGTATTTCATCTTAATGCCATGTGTCCTGTATCTCATCTTAATGCCATGTGTCCTGTATCTCATAATGCCATGTGTCCTGTATCTCATAATGCCATGTGTCCTGTATCTCATCTTAATGCCATGTGTCCTGTATCTCATTCTTAATGCCATGTGTCCTGTATCTCATTCTTAATGCCATGTGTCCTGTATCTCATAATGCCATGTGTCCTGTATCTCATAATGCCATGTGTCCTGTATCTCATAATGCCATGTGTCCTGTATCTCATCATAACGCCATGTGTCCTGTATCTCTTAATGCCATGTGTCCTGTATCTCATCTTAATGCCATGTGTCCTGTATCTCATCTTAATGTCATGTGTCCTGCATCTCATCTTAATGCCATGTGTCCTGTATCTCATCTTAATGCCATGTGTCCTGTATCTCATCTTAATGCCATGTGTCCTGTATCTCATTCTTAATGCCATGTGTCCTGTATCTCATAATGCCATGTGTCCTGTATCTCATAATGACATGTGTCCTGTATCTCATAATGCCATGTGTCCTGTATCTCATAATGCCATGTGTCCTGTATCTCATCTTAATGCCATGTGTCCTGTATCTCATCTTAATGCCATGTGTCCTGTATCTCATCTTAATGCCATGTGTCCTGTATCTCATCTGAATGCCATGTGTCCTGTATCTCATAATGCCATGTGTCCTGTATCTCATAATGCCATGTGACCTGTATCTCATAATGCCATGTGACCTGTATCTCATAATGGCATGTGTCCTGTATCTCATAATGCCATGTGTCCTGTATCTCATCTTAATGCCATGTGTCCTGTATCTCATAATGCCATGTGTCCTGTATCTCATAATGCCATGTGTCCTGTATCTTATCTTAATGCCATGTGTCCTGTATCTCATCTTAATGTCATGTGTCCTGTATCTCATCTTAATGCCATGTGTCCTGTATCTCATAATGCCATGTGTCCTGTATCTCATAATGCCATGTGTCCTGTATCTCATCTTAATGCCATGTGTCCTGTATCACATTCTTAATGCCATGTGTCCTGTATCTCATAATGCCATGTGTCCTGTATCTCATCTTAATGCCATGTGTCCTGTATCTCATCTTAATGCCATGTGTCCTGTATCTCATCTTAATGCCATGTGTCCTGTATCTCATCTGAATGCCATGTGTCCTGTATCTCATAATGCCATGTGTCCTGTATCTCATAATGCCATGTGTCCTGTATCTCATCCTAATGCTGTGTGTTTGTGTGTGTCTCCAGGCCCAGCCAGAGAGTGATGAATCCAAACCTCCTGGTTACACCCCAGTCAGCACCCAGGGAGAAGGAGGAAGTGGGGAGGAGCAGCAGGAAGGCACAGTTATCCAGTCCAAAGGTCTGCTGTCTGCTTCCCAGCTGGTCCTGAGGAGAGGTTTCACTCTGCTGACTGCAGTACTTTTCCTGGCCACAGGGGTCGCTGTTCACCTGGCCTGGCCCCCTCCTGCACCCTCCATCCACAGCCACTCCAACCTCACCCTGGATTTGACCAACTCTTCTACCCCCACACCCTCCCTGGAGCTCACATCACCCTTTTGAGACAGGAGAGAGGGGGGAAGGAGGGGAGAGAGGAGAGGGGTAGAGGGACTGGGTTGAGTCTCTGCAGGGACCAATGGTGTCTGTATGAACTGAACAGCACAGCGCTGGGGTCCTGAGACTCTCCTGATCAGAGGAACAGCTGCCCCCATCTCCTTTCCCCCCGTGGCCGCCTGCACTGCTGTCCTCTCTGCTTCTACACTACTGCTCCTTCTGAATATATACTCCTAGTCTCCTAACATGTTTCCGTTATATTTGTCTTTCATTGCGATGTCTACTCAGTCCTAATGTAGAACAGTTTAAATCTGGAAGCGTGGAATCAGTGTAAACGTCTGATTTCCAATCTATGAGATAGTTTCCTATTGAATGTTGATGTGTGTGTACCTGTTTCTACTGTGTATAGTCACTGCACTTGGGCCTATTGCCAGATGAAATAGTGCTTTCAAATTGTCACATAAAAGACTAACACTTGAGTTCTCATTGAAATGTCCAGCCCAATGACTGGCGGTCAGATCAATAAAAAATATTCTATATTGGTGAGATGTTTAAGTATTCACTGTAAACATGCTAGGGGCATTAGCATCTCATTTACAGTAAACCCATGCTAGGGGCATTAGCATTGTATAGAAATCCATGCTAGGGGCATTAGCATTGCATTTACAGTAAATCCATGCTAGGGACATTAGCATCGTATAAATAAATCCATGCTAGGGACATTAGCATTGTATAGAAACCCATGCTAGGGACATTAGCATCGCATTTACAGTAAACCCATGCTAGGGACGTTAGCATCGTATATAAACCCATGCTAGGGGCATTAGCATCATATACAGTTGAAGTCGGAAGTTTACATACACTTAGATTTCAGTCATTAAATACTCGTTTTCAACCACTCCACACATTTCTTATTATCAAACTATAGTTTTGGCAAGTCAGTTAGTGTAACCGATGTGAAATGGCTAGTTAGTTAGTTAGCGGTGGTGCGCGCTAATAGAGTTTCAATCGGTGACGTCACTCGCTCTGAGACCTGAAGTAGTTGTTCCCCTTGCGTTGCAAGGGCCGTGGCTCTTGTGGCGCTATGAGTAACGATGCTTCGGTGGGTGTCAGTTGTTGATGTGTGCAAGGGTCCCTGGTTCGAGCCCGGGTTGGGGCGAAGAGAGGGACGGAGCCTACACTGTTACATTAGGACATCTACTTTGTGCATGACGCAAGGAATTTTTCCAACAATTGTTTACAGATTACTTCACTTATAATTCACTGTATCACAATTCCAGTGGGTCAGAAGTTTACATACACTATGTTGACTGTGCATTTAAACAGCTTGGAAAATTCCAGAAAATGATGTCATGGCTTTAGAAGCTTCTGATAGGCTAATTGACATAATTTGAAAGAATTGGAGGTGTATCTGTGGATGTATTTCAAAGCCTACCTTCAAATTCAGTGCCTCTTTGCTTGACATCATGGGAAAATCAAAAGAAATCAGCCAAGACCTCAGGAAAAATATTGTAGACCTCCACAAGTCTGGTTCATCCTTGGGAGCAATTTCCAAACGGCTGAAGGTACCACATTTAGGTGTACAAACAATAGTATGCAAGTATAAACACCAAATGCCACTGTTTTCAGCCCCTCCCAAAAGATAGAATTTGTAGATAATCTTTCTGGGACTCACCCACAAACAGGACCAAGCCTGGCCTGTTGAGGAGTGACGGACTCCATCCTAGCTGGAGGGGTGCTCTCATCTTATCTACGAACATAGACAGGGCTCTAACTCCTCTAGCTCCACAATGAGATAGGGTGCAGGCCAGGCAGCAGGCTGTTAGCCAGCCTGCCAGCTTAGTGGAGTCTGCCACCAGCACAGTCAGTGTAGTCAGCTCAGCTATCCCCATTGAGACCGTGTCTGTGCCTCGACCAGGCAGCAGAACTAATCACTGATCATAATCTTGATGTGATTGGCCTGACTGAAACATGGCTTAAGCCTGATGGATTTACTGTGTTAAATGAGGCCTCACCTCTTGGTTACACTAGTGACCATATCCCCCATGCATCCCGCAAAGGCAGAGGTGTTGCTAACATTTACGATAGCAAATTTCAATTTCCCCAAAAAAATAAAAACGACGTTTTCGTCTTTTGAGCTTCTAGTCATGAAATCTATGCAGCCTACTCAATCACTTTGTATAGCTACTGTTTACAGGCCTCCTGGGCCATATATAGCAGTCCTCACTGAGTTCCCTGAATTCCTATCAGACCTTGTAGTTTTTTTTTTTTTTTTTTTTTAATCTTTATTTTAACAGGGAAAACAGACTGAGACCTGGATCTCTTCTACGGCTGTGCCCTGTGTAAACATGTTGACATGTACAGTTTTAGGCATACAGACAAGAACATTTCAAACATACAAAACAAAGACACAATTCAACAGAAACAATCACAGATAACATCATATTGATCCTCCATAACATTTTTAAAATGGGCAAGGGACACCAGAGTGTCTAACTTAAGTTGGATCTGCAGTTTGTTCCATAAATAAGGTGCAAAGGAACTAAAGGCAGTCCTACCCAACTCTGTGGAGACCGCAGGAGTCTCTAATGTAATCCACATCTGTGATCTGGTTTTAAAATTTGTATATCTAGTGGAAATTAATGATGATATATATGGAGGTAGTTTTAAAAGAAGCGCTTTATAAATAAACAAGAGAGCATGTTGCTCTCGCCTCACAGATAGAGAGGCCCAACCCATATGTTGATATAGGATACAGTGATGAGTTTTGTAACTATCACCCGTGATAAACCTGAGTGCACAATGGTAAATAGCATCCAGTGGTTTTAATGTGTTTGCTGATGCATGCATATAGATAATATCACCATAATCTAAAACGGACATAAAAGTAACCTGCACAATTTGTTTTCTATTTACAAAGGACAGACAAGCCCTGTTTCTGTACAGGAACCCTATCTTTAATTTGAGCTTTTTTCCCAATTCAGTAACATGTTTTTTAAAAGAGAGCCTATCATCTAACCATACCCCTAAATATTTATATGCAGAGACCTGTTTGATTTGAGTACCATCCAAGCTAGTGATTACAAAAGTGTTTCTAACTGAGAGTTTAGACCTAGAAAAAAACATGACATTTGTTTTCTTAGCGTTTAAAACAAGTTTAAGCTGTAAAAGAGACCCCTGTAGTATCCTAAAATCAGACTCCAACTGCATTAAAGCTTGGTCCGCTGTTGGAGCAATAGAGTACATCACTCTGTCATCTGCATATAAATGGAATTTACAATATCTGACATCATCACCAATGTTGTTTATATAAAGTGAGAACAATAGTGGGCCAATTATTGAACCCTGAGGGACCACTTTAAGTAACTGTAAGGGGTCAGACTTGACCCCGTCGACCATGACGGCCTGAGTTCTATCTTTAAGATAGTCATAAAACCATCGGCAGGCATCAGTGCCCACTCCTATAGATGACAGCTTACTCAAAAGGATAGCATGGTCTACAGTGTCAAAAGCTTTTGACAAATCTACAAACAACGCAGCACAGTGCTTTCTATCATCTAAGGCATTTGCAATATCATTTACAACAAGCATAGTGGCCGATGTGGTACTGTGTTTAGATCTAAAACCAGATTGATTGGTGCTAAGAATACTGTTAGCAGAAAGAAAAGACGGTAACTGTTTGTTGACTATAGATTCTAGGATCTTTGCCAGACAAGGGAGCCTAGAGATGGGTCGATAGTTATCCAAATCACTACCGTCACCTCCCTTATGTAATGGCAGAACAAAAGCTGCTTTCCACACCTTAGGGATAATTCCTGTGCTTAATGTTAGATTAAAAATGGTAGTCATAGCAGATAATATTCTAATTTTTGGTGACTTTAATATTCTCATGGAAAAGTCCACAGACCCACTCCAAAAATGCTTTCGGAGCCATCATCGACTCAGTGGGTTTTGTCCAACATGTCTCTGGACCTACTCATTGCCGCAGTCATACTCTGGACCTAGTTTTGACCCTTGGAATAAATGTTGTGGATCTTAATGTTTTTTCTCATAATCCTGGACTATCGGACCACCATTTTATTACGTTTGCAATCGCAACAAATAATCTGCTCAGACCCCAACCAAGGAGCATCAGAAATTGTGTTATAAATTCTCAGACAACCCAAAGATTCGTTGATGCCCTTCCAGACTCCCTCTGCCTACCCAAGGATGTCAGAGGACAAAAATCAGTTAACCACCTAACTGAGGAACTCAATTTAACCTTGCGCAATACCCTAGATGCAGTTGCACCCCTAAAAACGAAAAACATTTGTCATAAGAAACTAGCTCCCTGGTATACAGAAAATACCCGAGCTCTGAAGCAAGCTTCCAGAAAATTGGAACGGAAATGGCGCCACACCAAATCAAATCAAATTTATTTATATAGCCCTTCTTACATCAGCTGATATATCAAAGTGCTGTACAGAAACCCAGCCTAAAACCCCAAACAGCAAGCAATGCAGGTGTAGAAGCACGGTGGCTAGGGAAAAACTCCCTAGAAAGGCCAGAACCTAGGAAGAAACCTAGAGAGGAACCAGGCTATGAGGGGTGGTCAGTCCTCTTCTGGCTGTGCTGGGTGGAGATTATAACAGCACATGGCCTAGATGTTCAAATGTTCATAAATTACCAGCATTGTCAAATAATAATAATCATAGCAGGTGTCGAGGGTGCAACAAGTCAGTAACACAAGAGTAAGTGTCAGTTGGCTTTTTCATAGCCGATCTTTGAGAGTATCTCTACCGCTCCTGCTGTCTCTAGAGAGTTGAAAACAGCAGGTCTGGGACAGGTAGCACGTCCGGTGAACAGGTCAGGGTTCCAGCAGATCTGGGACAGCGGGTCTGGGACAGGTAGCACGTCCGGTGAATAGGTCAGGGTTCCAGCAGGTCTGGGACAACAGGTCTGGGACAGGTAGCACGTCCGGTGAACAGGTCAGGGTTCCATAGCTGCAGGCAGAACAGTTGGAACTGGAGCAGCAGCATGGCCAGGTGAACTGGGGACAGCAAGGAGTTATCAAGCCAGGTAGTCCTGAGGCATGGTCCTAGGGCTCAGGTCCTCCGAGAGAGAGAAAGAAAGAGAAAGAGAGAATTAGAGAGAGCATATTTAAATTCACACAGGACACCGGAAAAGACAAGAGAAATACTCCAGATGTGACAGACTGAACCTAGCCCCCAGACACATGAACTACTGCAGCATAAATACTAGAGGCTGAGACAGGAGGGGTCAGGAGACACTGTGGCCCCATCCGATGAAACCCCCAAACTGGAAGTCTTCCGACTAGCTTGGAAAGACAGTACCGTGCAGTATCGAAGAGCCCTCACTGCTGTTCGATCATCCTATTTTTCCAACTTAATTGAGGAAAATAAGAACAATCCGAAACTTCTTTTTGATACTGTCACAAAGCTAACTAAAAAGCAGCATTCCCCAAGGGAGGATGGCTTTCACTTCAGCAGTAATAAATTCATGAACTTCTTTGAGGAAAAGATCATGATCATTAGAAAGCAAATTACGGACTCCTCCTTAAATCTGCGTATTCCTCAAAAGCTAAGTTGTCCTGAGTCTGCACAACTCTGCCAGGACCTAGGATCAAGGGAGACACTCAAGTGTTTTAGTACTATATCTCTTGGCACAATGATGAAAATAATCATGGCCTCTAAACCTTCAAGCTGCATACTGGACCCTATTCCAACTAAACTACTGAAAGAGCTTCTTCCTGTGCTTGGCCCTCCTATGTTGAACATAATAAACGGCTCTCTATCCACCGGATGTGTACCAAACTCACTAAAAGTGGCAGTAATACAGCCTCTCTTGAAAAAACCAAACCTTGACCCAGAAAATATAAAAAATGATCAGCCTATATCGAATCTCCCATTCCTCTCAACATTTTTAGAAAAAGCTGTTGCGCAGCCACTCACTGCCTTCCTGAAGACAAACAATGCATACGAAATGCTTCAGTCTGGTTTTAGACCCCATCATAGCACTGAGACTGCACTTGTGAAGGTGGTAAATTACCTTTTAATGGTGTCAGACCGAGGCTCTGCATCTGTCCTCGTGCTCCTAGACCTTGTGCTGCTTTTGATACCATCGATCACCACATTCTTTTGGAGAGATTGGAAACCAAAATTGGTCTGCACGGACAAGTTCTGGCCTGGGTAAGATCTTATCTGTCGGAAAGATATCAATTTGTTTCTGTGAATGGTTTGTCCTCTGACCAATCAACTGTAAATTTCGGAGTTCTCAAGATTCCGTTTTAGGACCACTATTGTTTTCACTATATATTTTACCTATTAGGGATGTCATTCGAAAACATAATGTTAACTTTCACTGCTATGCGGATGACACAAGGCTGTACATTTCAATGAAACATGGTGAAGCCCCAAAATTGCCCTCGCTAGAAGCCTGTGTTTCAGACATAAGGAAGTGGATGGCTGCAAACTTTCTACTTTTAAACTCGGACAAAACAGAGATGCTTGTTCTAGATCCCAAGAAACAAAGAGATCTTCTGTTGAATCGGACAATTAATCTTGATGGTTGTACAGTCGTCTCAAAAAAAACAGTGAAGGACCTCGGCGTTACTCTGGACCCTGATCTCTCTCCTACAAAGCATTACATGGGCTTGCTCCTACCTATCTTTCCGATTTGGTCCTGCCGTACATACCTACACGTACACTACGGTCACAAGACGCAGGCCTCCTAATTGTCCCTAGAATTTCTAAGCAAACAGCTGGAGGCAGGGCTTTCTCCTATAGAGCTCCATTTTTATGGACTGGTCTGCCTACCCATGTGAGAGACGCAGACTCGGTCTCAACCTTTAAGTCTTTACTGAAGACATCTCTTCAGTAGGTCATATGATTGAGTGTAGTCTGGCCCAGGAGTGTGAACGGAAAGGCTCTGGAGCAACGAACTGCCCTTGCTGTCTCTGCCTGGCTGGTTCCCCTCTCTCCACTGGGATTCTCTGCCTCTAACCCTATTACGGGGGCTGAGTCACTGGCTTACTGGTGTTCTTCCATGCCGTCCATGGGAGGGGTGCGTCACTTGAGTGGGTTGAGTCGCTGACGTGGTCTTCCTGTCTGGGTTGGCGCCCCCCCTTGGGTTGTGCTGTGGCGGAGAACTTTGTGGGCTATAATCGGCCATGTCTCAGGATGGTAAGTTGGTGGTTGAAGATATCCCTCTAGTGGTGTGGGGGCTGCGCTTTGGCAAAGTGGGTGGGGTTATTTCCTGCCTGTTTGGCCCTGTCTGGGGCTATCATCGGATGGGGCCACAGTGTCTCCTGACCCCTCCTGTCTCAGCCTCCAGTATTTATGCTGCAGTAGTTTATGTGTCGGGGGGTTAGGGTCAGTCTGTTATATCTGGAGTATTTCTCCTGTCTTATCCGGTGTCCTGTGTGAACTTAAGTATGCTCTCTCTAATTCTCTCTTTCTTTCTTTCTTTCTCTCTCTCGGAGGACCTGAGCCCTAGGACCATGCCTCAGGACTAGCTGGCTTGATGACTCCTTGCTGTCCCCAATCCACCTGGCCGTGCTGCTGCTCCAGTTTCAACAGATGTGACAGACTGACCCTAGCCCCCAGACACATGAACTACTGCAGCATAAATACTGGAGGCTGAGACAGGAGGGGTCAGGAGACACTAGGACCATGCCTCAGGACTACGTTGTTTAGCATCAATCTTTTGGTCAATTTTTAACGTGAAACATCAGTAAACATCAGTAATATTTTCACACAACCTACCAAGTGTCTAGAAAAACGATTATGACAAATGCACTCTTCTCAGATTTATGCGCAGGCGTGAAAAAATGAAGTGACGACATGTCAACTTCCTTGCATTCTAATTTGCTCCCTGTTCATCACAGACGCTTCAAACAACTTTATAAAGATCGCTGACATCTAGTGGAAGCCGTAGGAGTTGCGAAATGAATCCTTTCTAACTGTGGTATCTATAACACAATGACACTAAATAGTACAGTCACAAAATTCACATTTTTTTTAAAATCTATTTTTCACAGGTTTTTGCCTGCAATATGAGTTTTGTTATACTTACAGACACCATTCAAACTGTTTTAGAAAATTCAGAGTGTTTTCTATCCGAATGTGTTAATAATATGCATATCCTAGCTTCTGAGTTGGTGTAGGAGGCAGTTAAAAATGGGCACATATTTTTCAAAATTTCTCAATACTGCCCCCTAGCCCGTAGAGGTTAAAAGGTCATTTACCACCTTCACAAGTGCAGTCTCAGTGCTATGATGGGGTCTAAAGCCAGACTGAAGTGTTTCGTATACATTGTTTGTCTTCAGGAAGGCAGTGAGTTTCTGCGCAACAGCTTTTTCTAAATTTTTTGAGAGGAATGGAAGATTCGATATAGGCCGATAGTTTTTTATAATTTCTGGGTCAAGATTCGGCTTTTTCAAGAGAGGCTTTATTACTGCCACTTTTAGTGAGCTTGGTACACATCCGGTGGATAGAGAGCCGTTTATTATGTTCAACATAGGAGGGCCAAGCACAGGAAGCAGCTCTTTCAGTAGTTTAGTTGGAATAGGGTCCAGTATGCAGCTTGAGGGTTTGGAGGCCATGATTATTTTCATCATTGTGTCAAGAGATATAGTACTAAAACACTTTAGTATCTCCCTTGATCCTAGGTCCTGGCAGATTTGTGCAGACTCAGGACAATGGAGCTTTGGAGGAATATCCAGATTTAAAGAGGAGTCCGTAATTTGCTTTCTAATGATCATGATCTTTTCCTCAAAGAAGTTCATGAATTTATTACTGCTGAAGTGAAAGCCATCCTCCATTTGCGAATGCTGCTTTTTAGTTAGCTTTGCGACAGTATCAAAAAGAAATTTCGGATTGTTCTTATTTTCCTCAATTAAGTTGGAAAAATAGGATGATCGTGCAGCAGTGAGGGCTCTTCGATACTGCACGGTACTGTCTTTCCAAGCTAGTCGGAAGATTTCCAGATTGGTGTGGCGCCATTTCCGTTCCAATTTTCTGGAAGCTTGCTTCAGAGCTCGTGTATTTTCTGTATACCAGGGAGCTAGTTTCTTATGACAGATGTTTTTAATTTTTAGGGGTGCAACTGCATCTAGGGTATTGCGCAAGGTTAAATTGAGTTCCTCGGTTAGGTGGTTAACTGATTTTTGTCCTCTGACGTCCTTGGGTAGGCAGAGGGAGTCTGGAAGGGCATCAAGGAATCTTTGGGTTGTCTGAGAATTTATAGCACGACTTTTAATGCTCCTTGGTTGGGGTCTGAGCAGATTATTTGTTGCAATTTTAAACGCAATAAAATGGTGGTCCGATAATCCAGGATTATGAGGAAAAACATTAAAATCCACAACATTTATTCCATGGGACAAAACTAGGTCCAGCGTATGACTGTGGCAGTGAGTAGGTCCAGAGACATGTTGGACAAAACCCACTGAGTCGATGATGGCTCCGAAAGCCTTTTGGAGTGGGTCTGTGGACTTTTCCATGTGAATGTTAAAGTCACCAAAAATTAGAATATTATCTGCTATGACTACAAGATCCGATAGGAATTCAGGGAACTCAGTAAGGAACACTGCATATGGCCCAGGAGGCCTGTAAACAGTAGCTATAAAAAGTGAGTGAGTAGGCTGCATAGATTTCATGACTAGAAGCTCAAAAGACGAAAACGTCATTGTTTTTTTTTTTGTAAATTGAAATTTGCTATCGTAGATGTTAGCAACACCTCCGCCTTTGCCGGATGCACGGGGGGTATGGTCACTAGTGTAACCAGGGGGTGAGGCCTCATTTAACACAGTAAATTCATTAGGCTTAAGCCATGTTTCAGTCAGGCCAATCACATCAAGATTATGATCAGTGATTAGTTCATTGACTATAACTGCCTTGGAAGTGAGGGATCTAACATTAAGTAACCCAATTTTGAGATGTGAAGTATCACAATCGCTTTCAATAATGGCAGGAATGGAGGAGGTCTTTGTACTAGTGAGATTACTAAAGCGAACACCGCCATTTTTAATTTTGCCCAACCTAGATCGAGGCACAGACACGGTCTCAATGGGGAAAGCTGAGCTGACTACGCTGACTGTGCTAATGGCAGACTCCACTAAGCTGGCAGGCTGGCTAACAGCCTGCTGCCTGGCCTGCACCTTATTTCATTGTGGAGCTAGAGGAGTTAGAGCCCTGTCTATGTTCGTAGATAAGATGAGAGCACCTCTCCAGCTAGGATGGAGTCCGTCACTCCTCAACAGGCCAGGCTTGGTCCTGTTTGTGGGTGAGTCCCAGAAAGAGGGCCAGTTATCTACAAATTCTATCTTTTGGGAGGGGCAGAACACAGTTTTCAACCAGCGATTGAGTTGTGAGACTCTGCTGTAGAGCTCATCACTCCCCCTAACTGGGAGGGGGCCAGAGACAATTAATCGATGCCGACACATCTTTCTAGCTGATTTACACGCTGAAGCTATGTTGCGCTTGGTGACTTCTGACTGTTTCATCCTAACATCGTTGGTGCCGACGTGGATAACAATATCTCTATACTCTCTACACTCGCCAGTTTTAGCTTTAGCCAGCACCGTCTTTAGATTAGCCTTAACGTCGGTAGCCCTGCCCCCTGGTAAACAGTGTATGATCGCTGGATGATTCGTTTTAAGTCTAATACTGCGGGTAATGGAGTCGCCAATGACTAGGGTTTTCAATTTGTCAGAGCTAATGGTGGGAGCCGTCGGCATCTCAGACCCCACAACGGGAGGAGTAGAGACCAGAGAAGGCTCGGCCTCTGACTCCGACTCGCTTAATGGGGAGAACCGGTTGAAAGTTTCTGTCGGCTGAATAAGCGACACCGGTTGAGCATTCCTACAGCATTTCCCTCCAGAAGCCATGAGAAAGTTGTCCGGCTGCGGGGACCGTGCGAGGGGGTTTATACTAACGTTTCTATCTGTACTTGCTGGTGGCACAGACGCTGTTTCATCCTTTCCTACACTGAAATTACCATTGCCTAACGATTGCGTCGGAAGCTGGGCTTGCAGCACAGCTATCCTTGCCGTAAGGCGATCGTTCTCCTGTATATTATAAGTACAACGACTGCAATTAGAAGGCATCATGTTAATGTTACTTAGCTTCGGCTGTTTGAAGTCCTGACGAACCATGTCCAGAAAAAACCTCCGGGGTAAAAAAGTTGAATGAAAAAAAGTTGAGTGAGGGTAAAAAGTAAGAATATACGATAATGAAAAAGTAAAAACCGTCAGGTAGCAAAGTAAGATCGGCAACAAAAACGCACAGCAGCGTAAACAAGTCTGCAAGTTGTGACCGGAAGTGATGAGTGATGATGAGTGATGTCAATTCATAAAAACTAATGCTAGGAACATTAGCATTGAATATATTAACCCATGCTAGGGGCAATAGTGTTAGCAATAGTGTTAGCATTTTATATACACCCAGGCTAGGGACATTAGCATAATATACAGTATAAATCCATGCTAGGAACATTAGAATCATATATAAACCCATGCTAGGGACATTAGCATTGTATATAAACCCATTCTAGGGACGTTAACATCTTATACAAACCAATGCTCGGGTCATTAGCATGAGCATCATATATAAACCCATGGTAGGGACAGAGTTAGCGTTGTATATTAACCGATGCTGGGGGCATTATCATCTTATATAAAGTAAACCCATGCTAGGGACATTAGTATCGTATATAAACCTTTGCTAGGGGCATTAGCATCGTATGTACACCCATACTAGGGAGAGAGTTAGCATTGTATATTAACCCATGCTGGGCCATTAGCATATTTTATAAACCCATGCTAGGGACATTAGCATCACATATTATCCCATGCTAGGGACATTAGCATATTTTATAAACCCATGCTAGGGAGAGAGTTAGCATTGTATATTAACCCATGCTGGGGCCATTAGCATATTTTATAAACCCATGCTAGGGACATTAGCATCACATATTATCCCATGCTAGGGACATTAGCATATTTTATAAACCCATGCTAGGGACATTAGCATCACATATTATCCCATGCTAGGGACTTTAGCATATTTTATAAACCCATGCTAGGGAGAGAGTTAGCATTGTATATTAACCCATTCTGGGGCCATTAGCATATTTTATAAAGCCATGCTAGGGACATTAGCATCACATATTATCCCATGCTAGGGACATTAGCATCATATATAAACCTTTGCTAGAAGGCGCGCACAAGATGCCGGTGCAGATGTGTTTTTTTGGTAACTGAAGGAGTTATTGGATTTTCTCACTCAAATATGACCACTTGGTTATTTCAAAGGTCATAAAACCCATTATGAATATGTTTTAGTTTGTTTACCAAAGTAATTGATTACTTTCAGGAAGTTATTCACCTCTAAAACGATTAAGAATTTCCGCCGGACTGACGTGCCCAAAGTAAACTGCCTGTTACTCAGGCCCAGAAGCCAGGATATGCACATAATTGGTACCATTGGATAGAAATGTTAAAATGATGTATGAGACTATAACACAATTGATATGGTAGGAGAAAATCTAAAGAAAAAACAATCGTAATATTTTTGAAAAGTTATGGAGCATATGCGATTCCAGCTCCCAGATTGCAATTCCCATGGCTTCCACTAGATGTCAACAGTCTTTGTTCAAGGTTTCAGGCTTGTAACTTGAATAATGAAGAAGAAATATGAGTTTTGGTACAGGGAGTTGGAAATCAGTCTTTGCGCGTGCTATGAAGAGAACGCGCACCTGCTTATTTTGTTTTTCTATTGAACATACTTCTTTCCGTATGAAATATTATAGTTTACTTACATTTTAGGGTACCAGAGGAATGATTAGAAATGTATTTTGACTTGTTGAAACAAAGTTTAGGTGTATTTTTTCGGATTCCTTTCTTTGCATGTTGAACGAGTGGTTTACTCAAATCGATGGCGCCAACTACAATGACTTTTGGGGATATAAATGTAATGACCTGACTATATCATAAAGGAACAATTGTCCAGACAGAGGATTGAGTTTACGAATTTACAGTTTATTAACCCAACTTCACACCGGCTACTGTTTGGCCGTAGCCCACGGCAAATAAATTATGGATACCCTATAAAACAACCATGACCTTCTATTGTGAAGGCCAGACGTAAGAGAGAGAACAATGGCTAAACCTGGTCTTAAATTCCAATGCTCCATCCCCCCTCAACGTCACTCCACCAACCACCAGGATGCCCGGCATCAGAACATTCCAGGTATTCCCGTGATTGGCAGATTGCAGGTTGATTGGCATGGCGGACCCCGCGAACACTGGGTACTGGTAAGTACAACATAACCAACTAATAGCCCAACACATAACACACAGCTGTCTGTGCGGGTCGCTACATAAAGAAGGATTTTATCTAACACAAGGAAACTTCCTGTGATAGCTGGGACCCTTTGGATGACAAATCAGAGGAAGATTTCAAAAAGTAAGTGAATATTTAATCGCTATTTGTGATTTTATGAAACCTGTGCAGGTAGATAAATATGTTGATGTTGGGTGCCGTCCTCAAACAATTGCATGGCAAGCTTTTCGCTGTAAAGCCTATTGTCAATCGAACATTGCGGCAGGTAGCAGCAGGTACCTAGTGGGGCATCAGGTAGTCTAGTGGTTAGAGCATTGGACTTGTAACCTGAAAGGTTGCAAGATCAAATCCCAGAGCTGACAAGGTAAAAATCTGTCGTTCTGCCCCTGAACAAGGCAGTTAACCCACTGTTCCTAGGCCGTCATTGAAAATATGAATTTGTTCTTAACTGACTTGCCTAGTTAAATAAAGGTAAATAAGAATTTAAGCTTTTAACCGATATAAGACACTTGTATGTACCTAAATGTTTAATATCCATAATTTTTTAAGATTATTTATTTGAATTGTGCACCCTCCAGTTTTCAGCGGAAGTGACCCGCTATCGGGAAGCCTAGTCTGAAGAAGTTTTAACACCAGATAGCCAGATCAGCCTGCTAGCTCAAAAACTGTCTAGATGGAAACTTCCAGAACCAAATGAAAAGAAACGGAGAAATCAAAAGATGGAATGTTTTGGAGACTTGTATTGTCACGTCCTGACCCTTGTAAGGAGTCATTTTCTATAGTAGAGTGGTCAGGCCGTGACAGGGGGTGTTTTGGGTGTTTTTTTTGCTTTCTGTTTCTATGTGGGTTTTCTAGATTTCTATTTCTATGTTGGGGTTATTGGGATGGTCTCCAATTAGAGGCAGCCGGTTGTCGTTGTCTCTAATTGGAGATCATATTTATGTAGGGGGTTTTCCTTTTGTATTTTGTGAGTTGTTCATTTTTGAGTAGTGTTCGCCTGCTCTGCGTTACGGCTTTTGTTGTTTTGTTATTTAAAGTGGTTGGTGTCTTGCATTTAGTTTCACGATTAATAAAAAGATGTGGAACTACGAACACGCTGCGTTTTGGTCCGATCCTTCAGAAAGCTGTGACATGTATCATTTGATTTACACAACATGCTTATCACTTGAAGATGCAAAATATTTTTTATTGTGTCACAAACAATATATAACAGCAAAAAAAGAGAACTTGAGCATGCATAACTATTCACCCCCTAAAGTCAATACTTTGTAGAGCCACCTTTTGCAGCAATTACAGCTGCAAGTCTCTTAGGGTATGTCTCTGTAAGCTTGGCACATCTATCCACTGGGATTTTTGCAACTTCTAGGCAAAACTACTCCAGCTCCATCAAGTTGGATGGGTTTGGCTGGTGTACAGCACTCTTAAATTCACACTACAGATTCTCAATTGGATTGAGGCTTGGGCTTTGACTAGGGCATTCCAAGACATTTAAATGTTTCCCCTTAAACCACTCGAGTGTTGCTTTAGCAGCATGCATACGGTCATTGTCCTGCTGGAAGGTGAACCTCCATCCCAGTCTCAAATCTCTGGAAGACTGAAGCAGGTTTCCCCTCAAGAATTTCCCTGTATGTAGCGCCATCCATCATTCCTTCAATTCTAACCAGTTTCCCAGTCCCTGCCGATGAAAAACAACCCCACAGCATGATGCTGCCATCACCATGCATCACTGTGGGGATGGTGTTCTCAGGGTGATGAGAGGTGTTGGGTTTGAGCCAGTCGTAGTGTTTTCCTTGATGGTCAAAAAGCTCAATTTTAGTCTCGTCTGACCAGAGTACCTTCTTCCATATGTTTGGGGAGTTGCCCACATGCCTGGTAGCAAACACCAAATGTGTTTGCTTATTATTTTCTTTAAGCAATGGCTTTATTCTGGCCACTTTTCCGTAAAGCCCAGCTCTGTGGAGTGTATGGTTTAAAGTGGTCCTATGGACAGATTCTCGGCTGTGGAGCTTTGCAGCACCTTCAGTGTTATTTTTGGTCTTTTTGTTGCCTCTGATTAATGCCCTCTTTTCCTGGTCCGTGGGTTTTGGTGGGCGGCAGGTTTGTTATGGTGCCATATTCTTTCAATTTTTTAATAATGGATTTAATGGTGCTCCATGGGCTGTTTAAAGTTTCTGATATTTTTTTATAACCCAACCCTGGTCTGTACCTCTCCACAACTTTGTCCCTGACCTGTTTGGAGAGCTCCTTGGTCTTCATGGTGCCACTTGCTTGGTGGTTCCCCTTGCTAAGTGGTGTTGCTTTATTTTATTTGTAGACTTTTACAAGGCATTTGATACAGTTGAACATTATTTTCTTTTTGAGACACTTTGATTTTGGGGGTTTTGGTCAATATTTTCAAAGTGTAATTAAGACACTTTACAGTAATAGTAACAGCTCTGTTAAATTATCCCATAGAACTTCACAAAGATTCAACATTAGATGTGGAATTTAACAAGAATGCCCAATTTCTCCTTTCTTATTTTTATTGGTCACACAAGTTATGGCACTTCACATGAATAAGGATAGTTTTAGGGATATTCAGAGACAAGAGAAAGAGATAAAATGTTCACAATTGTTTGACAACACCACCATTTTCTTTGTAAAGATCATAATGAAGTCAGGAAGGCTATTGAGTGTATTAATGCCTTCTCACATGTATCTGGTTTATCTCTGAACATTAGGAAATGTGAATTATTTGCGTTGAAAAGATGTGACTTAAACTCAGTATGTAATATCCCTGTAAAAGATGTGATCACATGTATTGGTATTAAAGTGAGCAAAGATCAGCAATAAAGGTCCAACTTAAATTTCTCTCCTATTGTAGAGAAAAATGGAAAGAGATTTAACTCCTGGTTATTAAGAGGTCTTTCTTTATCTGGACGTGTACTTGTATCAAAACCTGAAGGTCTGTCCAGGTTAGTTTATACCTCGTTTTGTTCCTCTGTGTCAGGGATTTCTTTGTCTTCAGACGATATGGCGAAATCATCATCGGAAAATGAGGACCAATATGCAGCAGAGTTGAGATAGTTCATTTTGAACTTTTAATAAATTCCAAAACGAACAGACAAAACAACAAACTCACGATACACTGACAGTCCTGTTAGGTTTACACACGCTAAACACGGAACAATCTCCCACAATTAAACAGACAAACACACCCAACTAATATAGGACTTCCAATCAAAGGCAACACCACACAGCTGCCTTCAATTGGAAGTCCTCCCCAATTAACTCAACATAGAAATAGATCAACCAGACTACACATAGAAATGCATCAACATAGACCATAACTCAAAACCCGGAAATAATAAATCAAACGCCCTCCTAACTAACACACCACCCTGAACCACATAAAACAAATACCCTCTGCCACGTCCTGACCAAACTAAAATGACAATTAACCCTTATACTGGCCAGGACGTGCCACTCTGTCAGGAACTAAAATGGTTGATACTAAATTATAGCGGAATAAACCTAATTATTTAAAAATAACGGTAATACGTAGCACCCAAAGCTCTGGATATTAAAACCTCTAATGGATACAAAACTAATTGAAGAAATAAGGATTGCATTTGGAATATAATCCCTAATTTAATATTCCAACAGATTGGTGGTCTGGAATTCTTACTCAAATGCTATTTTGATGTGGGTGTTTAAACTTGCTAACTTTCATAAACAAGTACTTCTAACTTGGAACCTCATGTACAAACACCATTTTTTCCCCACATAGATATACAATCTGGAATAATAAAGACATAAAATACAAAAACAAGTCTTTATTTTCCCAGAACTGGTTTGACAACATTATTTGGGTTAAACAATTATTGAATAATGATAGACAACTATATGATTATTTTGGATTTTATGATAAGACACAATGTTACATTCACTCCTGAGGAGTGTCAAATTGTTGTTAGAGCTGTCCCTAAAGGTGCTATTCTTCTTTTAGGAGAATATAACAATACTCCAAGTGCAACTGTTGAGGATTTTGTAGCCTAAATACAACTAGAAGGAATTTACATTTTAAAACTATAAATGTATTAACATATGAAAACTATGTCAAGATGTTGGTATTCCCTCTGCTAAAATGTACTGGAATGCAGCCCTAGGACAAGTGAACTGGAACAAAGTCTTGTTGTTGTCAGGTTAAATATTGTATATCTAATAAGGTGAAAGAAGTATCATACAAACTCATTCATAAAGGTCTTTACAGGGTAGATTCTATTATACAAAGATTTAAAATAGCTATTGATAACAAATGTGTATTTTGTGGTTTGTGACCCAGAGACTTCGGACCATTTATTTTGGGACTGTTCTTATGTCAGAAGATTTTGGAGTTAGAAGATTTTATTTTAAAAGGAACAACTATTAATGTTAATCTGATATGGACCCTGATTTAACTTTCATTGTTCATTTGTTTCTCTTTCATGACAAATTCTTTATCCATAAAATGAAGACGTCGGAGAACAAACCCCTCTTCACATTGTTTAAGATAGAATTGGAATATTACTTTGAAATGATCCGTAAGTGTGAAGACAAAAAAGTCATAGATACATTTTCAATTTGTCAAAACGTTTTATGGTATCTCGATATGTAATACCCGTCTGTTAGGATTATGTACTTTTGTTTGTATATTTCTGTTTTTGTATTTGTTGTGTTAATAATAATAATACAATACAACACAAACACATACATATAAACCCATGCTAGGAACATTAGCATCCTATATAAACCTATGCTAGGAACATTAGCATCCTATATAAACCCATGCTAGGAACATTAGCATCCTATATAAACCTATGCTAGGAACATTAGCATCCTATATAAACCTATGCTAGGGACATCAGCATCCTATATAAACCCTTTCTAGGGACATTAGCGTCCTATATAAACCTATGCTAGGGACATCAGCATCCTATATAAACCCTTTCTAGGGACATTAGCATCCTATATAAACCTATGCTAGAGACATTAGCATCCTATATAAACCCATGCTAGTGTAACAGTGTAGGTTCCGTCCCTCTCTTCGCCCAAACCCAGGCTCGAACCAGGGACCCTTGCACACATCAACAACTGACACCCACCGAAGCATCGTTACCCATCGCGCAAGGGGCAACCCTACTTCAAGTCTCAGAGCGAGTGACGTCACTGATTGAAATGCTATTAGCGCGCACCACCGCTAACTAACTAACTAGCCATTTCACATCGGTTACACTCACCCCTCTTTTGACCTCCTCCTTTTCCGCAGCAACCAATGATCCGGGTCCAAAAAAAATGGCTAGTTAGTTAGTTAGCGGTGGTGCGCGCTAATATAGCGTTTCAGTCGGTGACGTCACTCGCTCTGAGACTTGAAGTAGGGTTTCCCCTTGCGTTGCAAGAGCCGTGGCTTTTGTGGCGCGATGGGTAACGTTGCTTCGTGGGGTGTCAGTTGTTGATGTGTGCAGAGGGTCCCTGGTTCGAGCCCGGGTTGGGGCGAAGAGAGGGACGGAAGCTACACTGTTACACTAGGAACATTAGCATCCTATATAAACCTGTGCTAGGAACATTAGCATCCTATATAAACCTATGCTAGGAACATTAGCATCCTATATAAACCTATGCTAGGAACATTAGCATCCTATATAAACCCATTCTAGAGACATTAGCATCCTATATAAACCTATGCTATAAATCCATTCTAGAGACATCAGCATTGTATACCCATGCCAGTGAAACAAGAAGAGCACAGCACAGTTTATGTAGATTAATTTAATGACGACAGAACATGAAAAGCAGAATAGGGAACCAGCTCCACTTCAAAACACAACAGACTGTTGTTATTGTTATTATTATTAGTAACCACCAGAAAAACATCTCCTTAAAAAAAAGAGCTTTGTTACTGAACACATATCTCCTTTACTAATTAAAGAGCACTGTTTCCACGCTTCCACAACGACCTTCTCAAGTCAGTGGAAGCCATTCCTACATGTGATAGCTGTACTAGCTCTGATGCCTTGCAATGCTAACAGTGTTAATGCCCTTCAAGGGATGACCCACCCTGAACCTGTTCCCAGTGGGCAAAACTGGTCACAATGTTCGAAGGTCACCTACCGCTTGTAGGAAGTTTCGTTAACGTCTTTTTACCAACCAGAAAAATAAATCTGGCTGTAATCTGATAACAACCAAACAATGAAAGGGTTCCTTCCCATCCTGTATTGATCTTGTCAAGATATATGTAACAGAGACCAGTCATCTGGCTATACAACTTCTTATCCAGTTAATAACCAGTTAATAACATTATTAAGATGACATAGTGTGCCAAATGTTGCCTTCTGGGTTAGTCATCATTCCCTTCTATTGTCCATGATTAAACCCTTTGGTTCGTCCAGTAACTCCCGTATGGCTGCGTGAGTACCATCTTTGGTTTAAATACATATGGCTCCTGTATGTGTGGCTGTGGGTAACCTCCTGTACTGTATATGTGGTTGTGGGTAACCTCCTGTACTGTATATGTGGCTGTGGTAACCTCCTGTACTGTATATGTTGTTGTGGTAACCTCCTGTATGTGTGGTTGTGCGTAACCTCCTGCACTGTATATGTGGCTGTGGGTAACCTCCTGTACTGTATATCTGGCTGTGGGTAACCTCCTGTACTGTATATTTGGTTGACTGTAACCTCCTGTCCTGTATATGTGGCTGTGGGTAACCTCCTGTACTGTATATGTGGCTGTGGGTAACCTCCTGTACTGTATATGTTGTTGTGCGTAACCTCCTGTATGTGTGGTTGTGCGTAACCTCCTGCACTGTATATGTGGCTGTGGGTAACCTCCTGTACTGTATATCTGGCTGTGGGTAACCTCCTGTACTGTATATGTGGTTGTGGGTAACCTCCTGTACTGTATATGTAGTTGTGCGTAACCTCCTGTACTGTATATGTGGTTGTGGGTAACCTCCTGTACTGTATATGTGGTTGTGGGTAACCTCCTGTACTGTATATGTGGTTGTGGGTAACCTCCTGTACTGTATATGTGGCTGTGGGTAACCTCCTGTACTGTGGGTAACCTCCTGTACTGTATATGTGGCTGTGGTTAACCTCCTGTACTGTATATGTGGCTGTGGGTAATCTCCTGTACTGTATATGTGGCTGTGGGTAACCTCCTGTACTGTATATGTGGCTGTGGTTAACCTCCTGTACTGTATATGTGGCTGTGGGTAACCTCCTGTACTGTATATGTGGCTGTGGGTAACCTCCTGTACTGTATATGTGGCTGTGGGTATTCTCCTGTACTGTATATGTGGTTGAGGGTAACCTCCTGTACTGTATATGTGGCTGTGGGTAACCTCCTGTACTGTATATGTGGTTGACTGTAACCTCCTGTATGTGTGGCTGTGGGTAACCTCCTGTACTGTATATGTGGCTGTGGGTAACCTCCTGTACTGTATATGTGGCTGTGGCAATCTCCTGCACTGTATATGTGGCTGTGGGTAACCTCCTGTACTGTATATGTGGCTGTGGGTAACCTCCTGTACTGTATATGTGGCTGTGGGTAACCTCCTGTACTGTATATGTGGCTGTGGGTAACCTCCTGTACTGTATATGTGGCTGTGCGTAACCTCCTGTACTGTATATGTGTCTGTGCATTATCTCCAGTACTGTATATGTGGTTGAGTGTAACCTCCTGCACTGTATTTGTGGTTGTGGGTAACCTCCTGTACTGTATATGTGGCTGTGGGTAACCTCCTGCAATGTATATGTGGTTGACTGTAACCTCCTTTATATGTGGTTGACTGTAACCTCCTGTACTGTATATGTGGGTGACTGTAACCTCCTGTGTGTGTGGTTGTGCGTAACCTCCTGCACTGTATTTGTGGTTGTGTGTAACCTCCTGCACTGTATATGTGGCTGTGAGTAACCTCCTGCACTGTATATGTGGCTGTGGGTAACCTCCTGCACTGTATATGTGGTTGACTGTAACCTCCTGTACTGTATATGTGGTTGACTGTAACCTCCTGTATATGTGGTTGTGCGTAACCTCCTGTATGTATATGTGGTTGAGTGTAACCTCCTGTATGTGTGGTTGTGGTAACCTCCTATACTGTATATGTGTCTGTGCGTTATCTCCAGTACTATATATGTGGTTGAGTGTAACCTCCTGCACTGTATTTGTGGTTGTGCGTAACCTCCTGTACTGTATATGTGGCTGTGGGTAACCTCCTGCAATGTATATGTGGTTGACTGTAACCTCCTGTATATGTGGTTGACTGTAACCTTCTGTACTGTATATGTGGTTGACTGTAACCTCCTGTGTGTGTGGTTGTGCGTAACCTCCTGCACTGTATTTGTGGTTGTGCGTAACCTCCTGCACTGTATATGTGGCTGTGAGTAACCTCCTGCACTGTATATGTGGCTGTGGGTAACCTCCTGCACTGTATATGTGGCTGTGGGTAACCTCCTGCACTGTATATGTGGTTGACTGTAACCTCCTGTACTATATGTGGTTGACTGTAACCTCCTGTATATGTGGTTGAGTGTAACCTCCTGCACTGTATTTGTGGTTGTGCGTAACCTCCTGTACTGTATATGTGGCTGTGGGTAACCTCCTGCACTGTATATGTGGTTGACTTTAACCTCCTGTATATGTGGTTGACTGTAACCTCCTGAATGTATATGTGGTTGAGTGTAACCTCCTGTATATGTGGCTGTGGTTAACCTCCTGTACTGTATATGTGGCTGTGGGTTACCTCCTGTACTGTATATGTGGCTGTGGGTAACCTCCTGTACTGTATATGTGGTTGTGGGTAACCTCCTGTACTGTATATGTGGCTGTGGGTAACCTCCTGTACATGTGGCTGTGGGCAACCTCCTGTACTGTATATGTGGCTGTGGGTAACCTCCTGTACTGTATATATGGCTGTGGGTAACCTCCTGTACTGTATATGTGGCTGTCGGTAACCTCCTGTTCTGTATATGTAGGTGTGGGTAACCTCCTGTACTGTATATGTGGTTGACTGTAACCTCCTGTATGTGTGGCTGTGGGTAACCTCCTGTACTGTATATGTGTCTGTGCGTAACCTCCTGCACTGTATATGTGGTTGTGGGTAACCTCCTGTACTGTATATGTGGCTGTGGGTAACCTCTGTACTGTATATGTGGCTGTGGGTAACCTCCTGTACTGTATATGTGGTTGACTGTAACTTCCTGTATGTGTGGTTGTGTGTAACCTCCTGTACTGTATGTGTGGCTGTGGGTAACCTCCTGCACTGTATATGTGGCTGTGGTTAACCTCCTGTACTGTATATGTGGCTGTGAGTAACCTCCTGTACTGTATATGTGGCTGTGGGTAATCTCCTGTACTGTATATGTGGCTGTGGGTAATCTCCTGTACTGTATATGTGGCTGTGGGTAACCTCCTGTACTGTATATGTGGCTGTGGGTAACATCCTGTACTGTATATGTGGCTGTGGGTAACCTCCTGTACTGTATATGTGGCTGTGGGTATTCTCCTGTACTGTATATGTGGCTGTGGGTAACCTCCTGTACTGTATATGTGGCTGTGGGTAGCCTCCTGTACTGTATATGTGGCTGTGGGTAACCTCCTGTACTGTATATGTGGCTGTGGGTAACCTCCTGTACTGTATATGTGGTTGACTGTGACCTCCTGTATGTGTGGTTGTGGTAACCTCCTGTACTGTATATGTGGTTGTGTGTAACCTCCTGTACTGTATGTGTGGTTGTGGTAACCTCCTGTACTGTATATGTGGTTGTGTGTAACCTCCTGTACTGTATGTGTGGTTTTGGCAACCTCCTGTACTGAATATGTGGTTGACTGTAACCTCCTGTATATGTGGCTGTGGGTAACCTCCTGTACTGTATATGTGGCTGTGGGTAACCTCTTGTACTGTATATGTGGCTGTGGGTAACCTCCTGTACTGTATGTGTGGCTGTGGTTAACCTCCTGTACTGTATGTGTGGCTGTGGGTAACCTCCTGTACTGTATGTGTGGCTGTGGGTAACCTCCTGTACTGTATATGTGGCTGTGGTAACCTCCTGTACTGTATATGTGGCTGTGGGTAACCTCCTGTACTGTATGTGTGGCTGTGGGTAACCTCCTGTATTGTATATGTGGCTGTGGGTAACCTCCTGTACTGTATATGTGGCTGTGGGTAACCTCCTGTATGTGTTGTTGTGTGTAACCTCCTGTATGTGTTGTTGTGTGTAACCTCCTGTACTGTATATGAGGTTGTGGGTAACCTCCTGTACTGTATATGTGGCTGTGGGTAACCTCCTGTACTGTATATGTGGTTGTGTGTAACCTCCTGTATATGTGGTTGTGGTAACCTCCTGTACTGTATATGTGGTTGTCTGTAACCTCCTGTATATGTGGTTGTGGTAACCTCCTGTACTGTATATGTGGTTGTGTGTAACCTCCTTTATATGTGGTTGTGGTAACCTCCTGTACTGTATATGTGGTTGTCTGTAACCTCCTGTACTGTATGTGTGGTTGTGGTAACCTCCTGTACTGTATATGTGGTTGTGTGTAACCTCCTGTACTGTATATGTGGTTGTGGTAACCTCCTGTACTGAATATGTGGTTGTGTGTAACCTCCTGTACTGTATGTGTGGTTTTGGCAACCTCCTGTACTGAATATGTGGTTGACTGTAACCTCCTGTATGTGTGGTTGTGTGTAACCTCCTGTACTGTATGTGTGGCTGTGGGTAACCTCCTGTACTGTATATGTGGCTGTGGGTAACCTCCTGTACTGTATATGTGGCTGTGGGTAACCTCCTGTACTGTATATGTGGCTGTGGGTAACCTCCTGTACTGTATGTGTGGCTGTGGGTAACCTCCTGTACTGTATATGTGGCTGTGGGTAACCTCCTGTACTGTATATGTGGCTGTGGGTAACCTCCTGTACTGTATGTGTGGCTGTGGGTAACCTCCTGTACTGTATATGTGGCTGTGGGTAACCTCCTGTACTGTATATGTGGCTGTGGGTAATCTCCTGTATTGTATATGTGGCTGTGGCAATCTCCTGCACTGTATATGTGGCTGTGGGTAACCTCCTGTACTGTATATGTGGCTGTGGGTAACCTCCTGTACTGTATATGTGGCTGTGGGTAACCTCCTGTACTGTATATGTGGCTGTGGGTAACCTCCTGTACTGTATATGTGGCTGTGGGTAACCTCCTGTACTGTATATGTGGCTGTGGGTAACCTCCTGTACTGTATATGTGACTCTGGGTAACCTCCTGTACTGTATATGTGGCTGTGGGTAACCTCCTGTACTGTATATGTGGCTGTGGGTAAACTCCTGTACTGTATATGTGACTGTGGGTAACCTCCTGTACTGTATATGTGGTTGTGGGTAACCTCTTTGGCTCAGTTTATCCGAGCAGCAGGCTGGTGAGCAGTTCACTGAGGAGGATTCCAGCGGTGAGGATGAGGAACATGAGGATGACAACCAGCCCACGACGAACAACCAGCTGTCTGACATTCAACCTCACCATACTGACCACCGGCCCCTCCTCAGCCTCTAACTCCCTCCCACCTTCCCCCCTGTCCCCACCCAGACCCTCCACGTCCGTCTTTCCCTCCCCAGGGCTCTCGTCGCTGGGTGGGACCGCCTCCGACCAGCCTAGAGGGTTACACACCATGTAAAGTTACACACCATGTAAAGTTACACACCATGTAAAGTTACACACCATGTAAAGTTACACGCTACGTAAAGTTACACACCATGTAAAGTTACACGCTATGTAAAGACATAGGGCTGTTGTAAAAAAACAAAACAAGCATGCCAAAGCTTACAGAGCTCTATATGTCAAGTCTCATACTGTATATGTAATCATGGAACTTGGAATATATGGGACCGTAAAACTTGGAATATATGGAACCGTAAAACTTGGAATATATGGAACCGTAAAACTTGGAATATATGGAACCGTAAAACTTGGAATATATGGAACCGTAAAACTTGGAATATATGGAACCGTAAAACTTGAAATATATGGAACCGTAAAACTTGGAATACATGGAACCGTAAAACTTGAAATATATGGAACCGTAAAACTTGGAATATATGGAACCGTAAAACTTGGAATATATGGAACCGTAAAACTTGGAATACATGGAACCGTAAAACTTGGAATATATGGAACCGTAAAACTTGGAATATATGGAACCGTAAAACTTGAAATATATGGAACCGTAAAACTTGGAATACATGGAACCGTAAAACTTGAAATATATGGAACCGTAAAACTTGGAATATATGGAACCGTAAAACTTGGAATATATGGAACCGTAAAACTTGGAATATATGGAACCGTAAAACTTGGAATATATGGAACCGTAAAACTTGGAATATATGGAACCGTAAAACTTGAAATATATGGAACCGTAAAACTTGGAATATATGGAACCGTAAAACTTGGAATATATGGAACCGTAAAACTTGAAATATATGGAACCGTAAAACTTGGAATATATGGAACCGTAAAACTTGGAATATATGGAACCGTAAAACTTGAAATATATGGAACCGTAAAACTTGGAATATATGGAAACGTGTAACTTCTGGAATGTTACCTTTCTTCTCCAGTCCAAACTGCTCTTCTTTCCTTTCAGGGAGCTGGACTCCTGCCCTCACCAGAGCCTGACAACACACGCGTTGGTTTTACTATCCTTTTGGGAACCAAACAATTGATTCCCATTCAAAATACTTTTTTCCTTAACCCCAACCCTTAACTAACACTACAATTGCCTTGTTCCTTGTGGGGTCTGGTGAAATGTCGTCACTTCTGCGAATTTTAAAAGTTTTACTATCCTTGTGGGTACCAGAAAACCAAAATCCCCCCCCCCCACACACACACACACACACACACACACACACACACACACACACACACACACACACACACACACACACACACACACACACACACACACACACACACACACACACACACACACACACACACACACACACACACACACACACACACACACACCCAGAGCCTGATGAAACACATCAGCTGTTAGAGGCAACCAGTGAGGTTAAACACAGGATATAACTAGTGACTGACCTCTTGACTGACTTTTTTCCAGTCCAGTTTACACAGCAGAACTACCAAGATTAAGGACTGGGTTAACACACTGGCGAACAGGCCTATCCACAAACCTGAGAGAAAGAGAGAGAAAGAGGGGAGGCAGAGAGAGAGAATAGAAAGAGAGAGAATAGAAAGAGAGAGAGAGAAAGAGAGAGAGAGAGAGAGAGAGGGAGAGAGAGGGAGAGAATAGAAAGAGAGAGAGAGAGAGAGAGAGAGAGAGACAGAGAGAGAGAGAGAGAGAAGCTTGGTTACAGAGGGAATCTGTAATCAATCACTAGTGCTGTTACGTTAAAACAAACTCTGTCTCTGTAGTGAACACAGCCACTGAACCAGGTGCTTAGAGGCCTAGTTAAACCTTGTATTAAAAGGGGCAATCTGTGATTGCTACGTCAATATTTGGACTTAAATGAATGATATAAACCCACTGATTCTTAAAAAACATAACTTATAAAGAAACGTTAGTTCAACTGCTGTACCCCACCAGAACCCCCAAATCGGGTTGTTTTACACCAATGTTAGTTCAACTGCTGTACCCCATCAGAACGCCCTACCTGCCAATGATATATCACCATGTTGTTATCTCACCCCTACTCACCTCTGATATATCACCATGCTGTTATCTCTCCCCTACTCACCTCTGATATATCACCATGTTATCTCTCCCCTACTCAGCTCTGATATATTACCATGCTGTTATCTCTCCCCTACTCACCTCTGATATATTACCATGTTGTTATCTCTCCCCTACTCACCTCTGATATATTACCATGCTGTTATCTCTCCCCTACTCACCTCTGATATATTACCATGCTGTTATCTCTCCCCTACTCAGCTCTGATATATTACCATGCTGTTATCTCTCCCCTACTCACCTCTGATATATTACCATGTTGTTATCTCTCCCCTACTCACCTCTGATATATTACCATGTTGTTATCTCTCCCCTACTCACCTCTGATATATTACCATGCTGTTATCTCTCCCCTACTCACCTCTGATATATTACCATGCTGTTATCTCTCCCCTACTCACCTCTGATATATTACCATGCTGTTATCTCTCCCCTACTCACCTCTGATATATCACCATGCTGTTATCTCTCCCCTACTCACCTCTGATATATTACCATGCTGTTATCTCTCCCCTACTCACCTCTGATATATCACCATGTTATCTCTCCCCTACTCACCTCTGATATATTACCATGCTGTTATCTCTCCCCTACTCACCTCTGATATATTACCATGTTGTTATCTCTCCCCTACTCACCTCTGATATATTAGCATGCTGTTATCTCTCCCCTACTCACCTCTGATATATTACCATGCTGTTATCTCTCCTCTACTCACCTCTGATATATTACCATGCTGTTATCTCTCCTCTACTCACCTCTGATATATCACCATGTTATCTCTCCCCTACTCACCTCTGATATATTACCATGTTGTTATCTCTCCCCTACTCACCTCTGATATATTAGCATGCTGTTATCTCTCCCCTACTCACCTCTGATTTATTACCATGTTGTTATCTCTCCCCTACTCACCTCTGATATATTACCATGTTGTTATCTCTCCCCTACTCACCTCTGATATATTACCATGCTGTTATCTCTCCCCTACTCACCTCTGATATATTACCATGCTGTTATCTCTCCCCTACTCACCTCTGATATATTACCATGCTGTTATCTCTCCCCTACTCACCTCTGATATATCACCATGCTGTTATCTCTCCCCTACTCACCTCTGATATATTACCATGCTGTTATCTCTCCCCTACTCAGCTCTGATATATTACCATGCTGTTATCTCTCCCCTACTCAGCTCTGATATATTACCATGTTGTTATCTCTCCCCTACTCACCTCTGATATATTACCATGCTGTTATCTCTCCCCTACTCACCTCTGATATATTACCATGCTGTTATCTCTCCCCTACTCAGCTCTGATATATTACCATGCTGTTATCTCTCCCCTACTCAGCTCTGATATATTACCATGCTGTTATCTCTCCCCTACTCACCTCTGATATATTACCATGTTGTTATCTCTCCCCTACTCACCTCTGATATATTACCATGTTGTTATCTCTCCCCTACTCACCTCTGATATATTACCATGCTGTTATCTCTCCCCTACTCACCTCTGATATATCACCATGCTGTTATCTCTCCCCTACTCAGCTCTGATTTATTACCATGCTGTTATCTCTCCCCTACTCAGCTCTGATATATTACCATGTTGTTCTCACCCCTACTCACCTCTGATATATTACCATGTTATCTCTCCCCTACTCACCTCTTATATATTACCATGTTGTTCTCACCCCTACTCACCTCTGATATATTACCATGTTATCTCTCCCCTACTCACCTCTGATATATTACCATGCTGTTATCTCTCCCCTACTCACCTCTGATATATTACCATGTTGTTATCTCTCCCCTACTCACCTCTGATATATTAGCATGCTGTTATCTCTCCCCTACTCACCTCTGATATATTACCATGCTGTTATCTCTCCCCTACTCACCTCTGATATATTAGCATGCTGTTATCTCTCCCCTACTCACCTCTGATATATTACCATGCTGTTATCTCTCCCCTACTCAGCTCTGATATATTACCATGCTGTTATCTCTCCCCTACTCAGCTCTGATATATTACCATGCTGTTATCTCTCCCCTACTCACCTCTGATATATTACCATGCTGTTATCTCTCCCCTACTCACCTCTGATATATTACCATGCTGTTATCTCTCCTCTACTCACATCTGATATATTACCATGCTGTTATCTCTCCTCTACTCACCTCTGATATATCACCATGTTATCTCTCCCCTACTCACCTCTGATATATTACCATGCTGTTATCTCTCCCCTACTCACCTCTGATATATTAGCATGCTGTTATCTCTCCCCTACTCACCTCTGATATATTACCATGCTGTTATCTCTCCCCTACTCACCTCTGATATATTACCATGCTGTTATCTCTCCCCTACTCACCTCTGATATATTACCATGCTGTTATCTCTCCCCTACTCACCTCTGATATATTACCATGCTGTTATCTCTCCCCTACTCACCTCTGATATATTACCATGTTGTTATCTCTCCCCTACTCACCTCTGATATATTAGCATGCTGTTATCTCTCCCCTACTCACCTCTGATATATTACCATGTTGTTATCTCTCCCCTACTCACCTCTGATATATTACCATGTTGTTATCTCTCCCCTACTCAGCTCTGATATATTACCATGTTGTTATCTCTCCCCTACTCACCTCTGATATATTACCATGCTGTTATCTCTCCCCTACTCACCTCTGATATATTACCATGCTGTTATCTCTCCCCTACTCACCTCTGATATATTACCATGCTGTTATCTCTCCCCTACTCACCTCTGATATATTACCATGCTGTTATCTCTCCCCTACTCAGCTCTGATATATTAGCATGCTGTTATCTCTCCCCTACTCACCTCTGATATATTACCATGTTGTTATCTCTCCCCTACTCACCTCTGATATATTACCATGTTGTTATCTCTCCCCTACTCACCTCTGATATATTACCATGCTGTTATCTCTCCCCTACTCACCTCTGATATATTACCATGCTGTTATCTCTCCTCTACTCACCTCTGATATATTAGCATGCTGTTATCTCTCCCCTACTCACCTCTGATATATTACCATGCTGTTATCTCTCCCCTACTCACCTCTGATATATTAGCATGCTGTTATCTCTCCTCTACTCACCTCTGATATATTACCATGCTGTTATCTCTCCCCTACTCACCTCTGATATATTACCATGTTGTTATCTCTCCCCTACTCACCTCTGATATATTAGCATGCTGTTATCTCTCCCCTACTCACCTCTGATTTATTACCATGTTGTTATCTCTCCCCTACTCACCTCTGATATATTACCATGTTGTTATCTCTCCCCTACTCACCTCTGATATATTACCATGTTGTTATCTCTCCCCTACTCACCTCTGATATATTACCATGCTGTTATCTCTCCCCTACTCACCTCTGATATATTACCATGCTGTTATCTCTCCCCTACTCACCTCTGATATATTACCATGCTGTTATCTCTCCCCTACTCACCTCTGATATATTACCATGCTGTTATCTCTCCCCTACTCACCTCTGATATATCACCATGCTGTTATCTCTCCCCTACTCACCTCTGATATATTACCATGCTGTTATCTCTCCCCTACTCAGCTCTGATATATTACCATGCTGTTATCTCTCCCCTACTCAGCTCTGATATATTACCATGTTGTTATCTCTCCCCTACTCACCTCTGATATATTACCATGCTGTTATCTCTCCCCTACTCACCTCTGATATATTACCATGCTGTTATCTCTCCCCTACTCAGCTCTGATATATTACCATGCTGTTATCTCTCCCCTACTCAGCTCTGATATATTACCATGCTGTTATCTCTCCCCTACTCACCTCTGATATATTACCATGTTGTTATCTCTCCCCTACTCACCTCTGATATATTACCATGTTGTTATCTCTCCCCTACTCACCTCTGATATATTACCATGCTGTTATCTCTCCCCTACTCACCTCTGATATATCACCATGCTGTTATCTCTCCCCTACTCAGCTCTGATTTATTACCATGCTGTTATCTCTCCCCTACTCAGCTCTGATATATTACCATGTTGTTCTCACCCCTACTCACCTCTGATATATTACCATGTTATCTCTCCCCTACTCACCTCTTATATATTACCATGTTGTTCTCACCCCTACTCACCTCTGATATATTACCATGTTATCTCTCCCCTACTCACCTCTGATATATTACCATGCTGTTATCTCTCCCCTACTCACCTCTGATATATTACCATGTTGTTATCTCTCCCCTACTCACCTCTGATATATTAGCATGCTGTTATCTCTCCCCTACTCACCTCTGATATATTACCATGCTGTTATCTCTCCCCTACTCACCTCTGATATATTACCATGCTGTTATCTCTCCCCTACTCACCTCTGATATATTACCATGCTGTTATCTCTCCCCTACTCAGCTCTGATATATTACCATGCTGTTATCTCTCCCCTACTCACCTCTGATATATTACCATGCTGTTATCTCTCCCCTACTCACCTCTGATATATTACCATGTTGTTATCTCTCCCCTACTCACCTCTGATATATTACCATGCTGTTATCTCTCCCCTACTCACCTCTGATATATTACCATATTGTTATCTCTCCCCTACTCACCTCTGATATATTAGCATGCTGTTATCTCTCCCCTACTCACCTCTGATATATTACCATGCTGTTATCTCTCCCCTACTCACCTCTGATATATTACCATGCTGTTATCTCTCCCCTACTCACCTCTGATATATTACCATGCTGTTATCTCTCCCCTACTCAGCTCTGATATATTACCATGCTGTTATCTCTCCCCTACTCACCTCTGATATATTACCATGCTGTTATCTCTCCCCTACTCACCTCTGATATATTACCATGTTGTTATCTCTCCCCTACTCACCTCTGATATATTACCATGCTGTTATCTCTCCCCTACTCACCTCTGATATATTACCATATTGTTATCTCTCCCCTACTCACCTCTTATATGTCAGCATGTTTTTATCTCTCCCCTACTCACCTCTTATATGTCAGCATGTTTTTATCTCTCCCCTTCTCACCTATGATGCCCATCTTGTTAGGGAACATGAGGGAGATTCCAATGGGGAGGCCTACGAAGTAGCACCCCACCAGGTTACACAACGCACCAATCTTCTGCTTTCCTGCTCCCCGGACGATACCGCCCATCACGCCCTGTCACGACACACACATTACTGACTCTATACACACACACATTACTGACTCTATACACACACACAAATATTACTGGCCCCATGCGCACATGCACACATTACTGACTCTATACACACACAAATATTACTGGCCCCACACACACACACACACACACACACACACACCACACACACACACACACACACACACACACACACACACACACACACACACACACACACACACACAGTGTAACCTCACCAAGACGGCGTCTGCCAGATGGAAGAACGCATACATGATCATGATGTCAGCCACCCTCTTCACAATGTCCCTGGAACACACAGAGAGAGAGAGGTTCACTGGGTCCTACTGGAGTGGTCCCAGACCTGTTGGTGCTAACATTCCAAACAAACTGGCCCCCAGGCTAAGGGGTCACTGGGTTCTACTAGAGTGGTCCCAGACCTGTTGGTGCTAACATTCCAAACAAACTGGCCCCCAGGCTAAGGGGTCACTGGGTTCTACTAGAGTGGCCCCAGACCTGTTGGTGCTAACATTCCAAACAAACTGGCCCCCAGGCTAAGGTACTACAGAGATCAGAGATCTTCAGGTTCATAACACCTACAGTGTCATGCTGATGGTGAAGCAGGTTAAAACATGATTACTGGATGTTACGGAAGTTATATGATGTCTGTGTGTCTACCAGATGTCAAACACACACACACACACACACACACACACACACACACACACACACACACACACACACACACACACGAGGTTTCTGAAGTTAATCAGTGTGGTGGGTGTGTGTCTATACTCACTGTTCTGTGGTGAAGATGTAACCGATCACGTCTTTAGTCACGAGGACGAACGTGCTGACAAAACACGAGACGATGACTGGACAGAAAAGACAAATAGTTAGTAAATCTTCTGACAATCATTAATATTATTCAAGAAAACAAAGTCACCCTCTATATACGGTGCATTCGGAAAGTATTCAGACCCGTTGACATTATCCACATTTTGTTACATTACGGCTTTATTCTAAAATGGATGAAATAAAACATTTTCCTCATAATGACAAAAAGAAAACAAGTTTTTTGACATTTTTGTAAATTCTGACCAGAGCTCTAGAGTTGAACTGACCCCTTTCCTGCAGGCAGTCAGCTGACCAGCCTAGGGGTTAAGAGGTCAGGGATCACACCCACCAATAGAAACGTCCCAGAATGTATATATGGCAGGTTAGTGGAGTGATACAGAACCTTGATATGGCAGGTTAGTGGAGTGATACAGAACCTTGATATGGCAGGTTAGTGGTGATACAGAACCTTGATATGGCAGGTTAGTGGAGTGATACAGAACCTTGATATGGCAGGTTAGTGGAGTGATACAGAACCTTGATATGGCAGGTTAGTGGAGTGATACAGAACCTTGATATGGCAGGTTAGTGGAGATACAGAACCTTGATATGGCAGGTTAGTGGTGATACAGAACCTTTGATATGGCAGGTTAGTGGAGTGATTCAGAACCTTGATATGGCAGGTTCGTGGTGATACAGAACCTTGATATGGCAGGTTAGTGGAGTGATACAGAACCTTGATATGGCAGGTTAGTGGAGTGATACAGAACCTTGATATGGCAGGTTAGTGGTGATACAGAACCTTG
>NC_042975.1:1138280-1145780 GCF_901001165.1 Salmo trutta | reverse complement strand
CTGGAATAGGGGGTCATTTTGGACATAGGAGGAATTATGCGTATTCTCATATAACAACAGTACCTGCCAGGATGCCGCCGATCTCAAAGGTCCACCATTCCAGACACAGCATTAGCATACTTGGGATGGCCAGTCTGATGAACTGACCCCACTCTTGCAGGCAGTCAGCTGACCAGCCTAGGGGTTAAGAGGTCAGGGATCACACCCACCAATAGAAACGTCCCAGAATGTATATATGGCAGGTTAGTGGAGTGATACAGAACCTTGATATGGCAGGTTAGTGGAGTGATACAGAACCTTGATATGGCAGGTTAGTGGAGTGATACAGAACCTTGATATGGCAGGTTAGTGGTGATACAGAACCTTGATATGGCAGGTTAGTGGTGATACAGAACCTTGATATGGCAGGTTAGTGGAGTGATACAGAACCTTGATATGGCAGGTTAGTGGAGTGATACAGAACCTTGATATGGCAGGTTAGTGGTGATACAGAACCTTGATATGGCAGGTTAGTGGAGTGATACAGAACCTTGATATGGCAGGTTAGTGGAGTGATACAGAACCTTGATATGGCAGGTTAGTGGTGATACAGAACCTTGATATGGCAGGTTAGTGGAGATACAGAACCTTGATATGGCAGGTTAATGGTGATACAGAACCTTGATATGGCAGGTTAGTGGAGTGATACAGAACCTTGATATGGCAGGTTAGTGGTGATACAGAACCTTGATATGGCAGGTTAATGGTGATACAGAACCTTGATATGGCAGGTTAGTGGAGTGATACAGAACCTTGATATGGCAGGTTAGTGGAGTGATACAGAACCTTGATATGGCAGGTTAGTGGTGATACAGAACCTTGATATGGCAGGTTAGTGGAGTGATACAGAACCTTGATATGGCAGGTTAGTGGAGTGATACAGAACCTTGATATGGCAGGTTAGTGGAGTGATACAGAACCTTGATATGGCAGGTTAGTGGAGTGATACAGAACCTTGATATGGCAGGTTAGTGGAGTGATACAGAACCTTGTACTGTAGGGTTTCCCAATCCTGGTCCTTAGCACCCACAGCCCTAGTGCTACACACCGGATTCAAACTAAAGGCTCGATGATACATTTATTAGCTGAATCAAGAATATTAGTTCTACGGAAAAACCAGAAATGTGCATCCCTTTGGGTTCCCAGGAGCAGGATTGGGAATCCCTGTAGTGCAATGGAACAGAACAGACTTGCTACTCTTCTCTCAGATAGGTGATCTGTTCACACACAGCTGGACTCTGGCCTGGGGCCGGAGATCAAATACAACCTCAACATTATAGACCATCTCTGACCAAACTACAACCAAAGTTGACCAGTTATGTCATAACGTGAACAAAGCCATCCTGTTAGTGGTCTGACCTCCCTCCCTCCCTCCCTCGTGGTTGAAGAGTAACCTTGTGATATAACATCTCCTGTCAGATATTACTATTACGCTGAGATGCCAGGAGAGGACATCTGCCCTGATCTCACTGCTATTAAGGGTACATGGTAGGGGCTAAGGGGTAGTGTCTAGGGGAAGGTGCTGGGCTAAGGGGTAGTGGCTAGGGGAAGGTGCTGGGGGTTAGGGCGTAGAGGCTAGGGGAAGGTGCTGGGGGATAGGGCGTAGAGGCTAGGGGAAGGTGCTGGGGGTTAGGGCGTAGAGACTAGGGGAAGGTGCTGAGGGATAGGGCGTAGAGGCTAGGGGAAGGTGCTGGGGATAAGGGGTAGTGGCTAGGGGAAGGTGCTGGGGGTTAGGGCGTAGAGGCTAGGGGAAGGTGATGGGGATAAGGGGTAGTGGCTAGGGGAAGGTGCTGGGGGTTAGGGCGTAGAGGCTAGGGGAAGGTGCTGGGGGTTAGGGCGTAGAGACTAGGGGAAGGTGCTGAGGGATAGGGCGTAGAGGCTAGGGGAAGGTGCTAGGGAGTAAGGGGTAGTGGCTAGGGGAAGGTGCTGGGGGATAGGGCGTAGAGGCTAGGGGAAGGTGCTGGGGGATAGGGCGTAGAGGCTAGGGGAAGGTGCTGGGGGATAGGGCGTAGAGGCTAGGGGAAGGTGCTGGGGGATAGGGCGTAGAGGTTAGGGGAAGGTGCTGGGTGATAGGGGGTAGAGGGTAGGGGAAGGTGCTGGGGGATAGGGCGTAGTGGCTAGGGGAAGGTGCTGGGGGTTAGGGCGTAGTGGCTAGGGGAAGGTGCTGGGGGATAGGGCGTAGAGGCTAGGGGAAGGTGCTGGGGGTTAGGGCGTAGAGGCTAGGGGAAGGAGCTGGGGGATAGGGCGTAGAGGCTAGGGGAAGGTGCTGGGGGATAGGGCGTAGAGGCTAGGGGAAGGTGCTGGGGGTTAGGGCGTAGTGGCTAGGGGAAGGTGCTGGGGGATAGGGCGTAGAGGCTAGGGGAAGGTGCTGGGGGTTAGGGCATAGAGGCTAGGGGAAGGAGCTGGGGGATAGGGCGTAGAGGCTAGGGGAAGGTGCTGGGGGTTAGGGCGTAGTGGCTAGGGGAAGGTGCTGGGGGATAGGGCGTAGAGGCTAGGGGAAGGTGCTGGGGGTTAGGGCATAGAGGCTAGGGGAAGGTGCTGGGAGTTAGGGCGTAGTGGCTAGGGGAAGGTGCTGGGGGATAGGGCGTAGAGGCTAGGGGAAGGAGCTGGGGGATAGGGCGTAGAGGCTAGGGGAAGGTGCTGGGGGATAGGGCGTAGAGGCTAGGGGAAGGTGCTGGGGGATAGGGCGTAGAGTCTAGGGGAAGGTGCTGGGGGATAGGGCGTAGAGGCTAGGGGAAGGTGCTGGGTGATAGGGGGTAGAGGCTAGGGGAAGGTGCTGGGGGATAGGGCGTAGTGGCTAGGGGAAGGTGCTGGGGGTTAGGGCGTAGTGGCTAGGGGAAGGTGCTGGGGGATAGGGCGTAGAGGCTAGGGGAAGGTGCTGGGGGTTAGGGCGTAGAGGCTAGGGGAAGGAGCTGGGGGATAGGGCGTAGAGGCTAGGGGAAGGTGCTGGGGGATAGGGCGTAGAGGCTAGGGGAAGGTGCTGGGGGTTAGGGCGTAGTGGCTAGGGGAAGGTGCTGGGGGATAGGGCGTAGAGGCTAGGGGAAGGTGCTGGGGGTTAGGGCATAGAGGCTAGGGGAAGGAGCTGGGGGATAGGGCGTAGAGGCTAGGGGAAGGTGCTGGGGTTTAGGGCGTAGTGGCTAGGGGAAGGTGCTGGGGGATAGGGCGTAGAGGCTAGGGGAAGGTGCTGGGGGTTAGGGCATAGAGGCTAGGGGAAGGTGCTGGGAGTTAGGGCGTAGTGGCTAGGGGAAGGTGCTGGGGGATAGGGCGTAGAGGCTAGGGGAAGGAGCTGGGGGATAGGGCGTAGAGGCTAGGGGAAGGTGCTGGGGGATAGGGCGTAGAGGCTAGGGGAAGGTGCTGGGGGATAGGGCGTAGTGGCTAGGGGAAGGTGCTGGGGGTTAGGGCATAGTGGCGAGGGGCTAATGTTTAGGTAATAGGTGCTTGTGGTTAGGGGTTAGAGTTACACATACCTTCCCAGGTGGCCTTGTGCAGACCCTGCCAGACAATATAGCAGTAGAGAAAGACAGCCAGGGAGTACTGGGAGATGGAGTTGGCTGCAGCAGAACCACTGAGACAGATAGAGACAGAGAGATGTATATAGTCAGGTAGTCCTGGGAGATGGAGTTACCTCTATAGACCAGTACCTCTATAGCCCAGTACCTCTGTAGACCAGTACCTCTGTAGACCAGTACCTCTGTAGACCAGTACCTCTATAGACCAGTACCTCTATAGACCAGTACCTCTATAGACCAGTACCTCTATAGACCAGTACCTCTATAGACCAGTACCTCTATAGACCAGTACTTCTATAGACCAGTACCTCTATAGACCAGTACCTCTATAGACCAGTACCTCTGTAGACCAGTACCTCTATAGACCAGTACCTCTATAGACCAGTACTAACAACCCAAACTTCAATAGACCTGTACAAGTTCCGGACTGTATTTTCAGAAATGTTGTGTATAAATAAAGTTTCTACGCAATTAGACTACATGTTATTGGAGTTCTTTTTTTGTTATTTCACCTTTATTTAACCAGGTAGGCCAGTTGAGAACAAGTTCTCATTTACAACTGCGACCTGGCCAAGATAAAAGCAAAGCAGTGCGACAAAAACAACAGAAAGTTACACATAAACAAACGTACAGTCAATAACACAATACAAAAATCTATGTAATGTGTGCAAATGTAGAAGAGTAGGGAGGTAGGCAATAAAATGGCCATGGAGGAAAAATAATTACAATTTAGCGTTAACACTGGAGTGATAGATGTGCAGATGATGATGTGTAAGTAGAGATACTGGGGTGCAAAAGAGCAAGAAGATAAATAACAATATGGGGATGAGGTAGTTGGGTGGGCTATTTACAGATGGGCTATGTACAGGTACAGTGATCTGTGAGCTGCTCGACAGCTGATACTTAAAGTTAGTGAGGGAGATATAAGTCTCCAGCTTCAGTGATTTTTGCAATTCGTTCCAGTCATTGGCAGCAGAGAACTGGAAGGAAAGGCGGCCAAAGGAGGAATTGGCTATGGGGATGACCAGTGAAATATACCTGCTGGAGCGCGTGCTACGGGTGGGTGCTGCTATGGTGACCAGTGAGCTGAGATAAGGCGGAGCTTTACCTAGTATAGCCTTATAGATGACCTGGAGCCAGTGGGTTTGGCGACGAGTATGAAGCGAGGGCCAGCCAACGAGAGCATACAGGTCGCAGTGGTGGGTAGTATATGGGGCTTTGGTGACAAAACGGATGGCACTGTGATAGACTGCATCCAGTTTGCTGAGTAGAGTGTTGGAAGCTATTTTGTAAATGACATCGCCGAAGTTGAGGATCGGTAGGATAGTCAGTTTTACGAGGGTATGTTTGGCAGCGTGAGTGAAGGATGATTTGTTGCAAAACAGGAAGCCGATTCTAGATTTAATTTTGGATTGGAGATGTTTGATGTGAGTCTGGAAGGAGAGTTTACAGTCTAACCAGACACCCAGGTATTTGTAGTTGTCCACATATTCTAAGTCAGAACCGTCCAGACTAGTGATGCTAGTCGGGCGGGAGGGTGTTGGCAGCGATCGTTTGAAGAGCATGCATTTAGTTTTACTAGCGTTTTAAAAGCAGTTGGAGGCCACGGAAGGAGAGTTGTATGGCATTGAAACTCGTCTGGAGGTTAGTTAACACAATGTCCAAAGAAGGGCCAGAAGTATACAGAATGGTGTCGTCTGCGTAGAGGTGGATCAGAGAATCACCAGCAGCGAGAGCGACATCAAGCATAGGGTTGCAATAAGACTGAAGCATAGGGTTGCAATAAGACTGAAGCATAGGGTTGCAATAAGACTGAAGCATAGGGTTGCAATAAGACTGAAGCATAGGGTTGCAATAAGACTGAAGCATAGGGTTGCAATAAGACTGAAGCATAGGGTTGCAATAAGACTGAAGCATAGGGTTGCAATAAGACTGAAGCATAGGGTTGCAATAAGACTGAAGCATAGGGTTGCCATAAGACTGAAGCATAGGGTTGCCATAAGACTGAAGCGAAGCATAGGGTTGCAATAAGACTGAAGCATAGGGTTGCAATAAGACTGAAGCATAGGGTTGCAATAAGACTGAAGCATAGGGTTGCAATAAGACTGAAGCATAGGGTTGCAATAAGACTGAAGCATAGGGTTGCAATAAGACTGAAGCATAGGGTTGCCATAAGACTGAAGCATAGGGTTGCAATAAGACTGAAGCATAGGGTTGCAATAAGACTGAAGCATAGGGTTGCAATAAGACTGAAGCATAGGGTTGCAATAAGACTGAAGCATAGGGTTGCAATAAGACTGAAGCATAGGGTTGCAATAAGACTGAAGCATAGGGTTGCAATAAGACTGAAGCATAGGGTTGCAATAAGACTGAAGCATAGGGTTGCAATAAGACTGAAGCATAGGGTTGCAATAAGACTGAAGCATAGGGTTGCAATAAGACTGAAGCATAGGGTTGCCATAAGACTGAAGCATAGGGTTGCAATAAGACTGAAGCATAGGGTTGCAATAAGACTGAAATGGGGAAATTAAAGTCCCGTGGAAAAACTATAAAATAGCTCCACTATGGGTGAAATGTAAATATTTAATATATTAATTGAATGGTGATGACAGACTTTCAGAAAATACATTTAAATCATGTTTTAATGGGATTTTCTCCACCCTGCTCCATGAACTCCATTTCAAATATGGCTCCCAGTGTGGGTAGTCCTGGGGGTATAATGATGTATCTGGCAATTACTTCTCTGTATGTTCCTAGCCTAGATCAAGAGTGGAGACCTCTGGTATCTAAACGGAATGTATAGAATGTATAACGCCCGCTAATCCTAGATCCAGAGTGGAGGCCTCCGGTATCTACACTGAAGGTATAGAATGTATAACTCACGCTACTCCCAGGTCCAGCACATAGAGGAAGATGAAGTTGATGAGAGCATTGAAAATGTTCCCCACCACTCCTACTAGCACTGTAGGCCAGATGATACCCTGTAGAACAAAACACAACATTATCTATAGACCCACCACTCCAATTCCCACTGTAGACCAGATGCTATCTATAGACCCACCACTCCTATTACTACTGTAGACCAGATGTTGTTATCTATAGACCCACCACTCCTATTACCACTGTAGGACCAGATGTTGTTATCTATAGACCCACCACTCCTATTACCACTGTAGGACCAGATGTTATCTATAGACCCACCACTCCTATTACCACTGTAGACCAGATGTTGTTATCTATAGACCCACCACTCCTATTACCACTGTAGACCAGATGTTGTTATCTATAGACCCACCACTCCTATTACCACTGTAGGACCAGATGTTGTTATCTATAGACCCACCACTCCTATTACCACTGTAGGACCAGATGTTATCTATAGACCCACCACTCCTATTACCACTGTAGACCAGATGTTGTTATCTATAGACCCACCACTCCTATTACCACTGTAGACCAGATGTTGTTATCTATAGACCCACCACTCCTATTACCACTGTAGGACCAGATGTTGTTATCTATAGACCCACCACTCCTATTACCACTGTAGGACCAGATGTTGTTATCTATAGACCCACCACTCCTATTACCACTGTAGGACCAGATGTTGTTATCTATAGACCCACCACTCCTATTACCACTGTAGGACCAGATGTTATCTATAGACCCACCACTCCTATTACCACTGTAGACCAGATGTTATCTATAGACCCACCACTCCTATTACCACTGTAGGACCAGATGTTATCTATAGACCCACCACTCCTATTACCACTGTAGACCAGATGTTGTTATCTATAGACCCACCACTCCTATTACCACTGTAGACCAGATGTTATCTATAGACCCACCACTCCTATAACCACTGTAGGACAATATGTTGTTATCTATAGACCCACCACTCCTATTACCACTGTAGGGCCAGATGTTGTTATCTATAGACCCACCACTC
>NC_042975.1:1088280-1133280 GCF_901001165.1 Salmo trutta | reverse complement strand
TTACCGACGCTTCATCACTTTTAGAATGTCCGTTCACTACGTTATCCGCGACAGCATCTGATTTAGAATGATCCATTCTGTGGAAGAGAGAAAGAGATATATGCGGCGGTAAGGAACAAACTTTAGAAACTCTTGTTGATACAGGACGGTCCTTTGGCGTGTCTGAGTGTAGAGTAACAAACGAAAACATGTAGAGCGCTCAGTAAGCTACAGCAGGGGGTCGACGCCGCATGTGTTGGAGTTTAGGGCGTATTCTCGTCACCGTTAACCCCATCACGAGGATATTGCGTAAGAAGCCTACAGCCTTGTGAAGAGACCTTTTGGTGAGATGTCTTGTGGGGAATGTATGGGTGTCCGAGCGGTGTGTTAATAGTTTAACCTGTTGGGGCTAGGGGGCAGTATTTGCACAGCCGGATAAAAAACGTATCGATTTAAATTGGTTACTACTCTTGCCCATTAACTAGAATATGCATATAATTAGTAGATTTGGATAGAAAACACTCTAAAGTGTTTTTCATCCGGACCTGAAAATACTGCCCCCTATCCATATCAGGTTAATTAGGGCCGATTTCAAGTTTTCATAACAATCGGTAATCGGTATTTTTGGCAACCGATTTGCCGATTAAAAAAAAATAAATGGTTAATTTTAAAATATTTTTTAACTAGGCAAGTCAGTTAAGCACACATTCTTATTTTCAATGACGGCCTAGGAACGGTGGGTTAACTGCCTTGTTCAGGGGCAGAACGACAGATCTTTACCTTGTCAACTTGGGGATTCAATCTTGCAAGCCTGGCTCGTTGAGAACTGTGTGAAGACTATTTCTTCCTAACAAAGACAGCCGACTTCGCCAAACGGGGGATGATTTAACAAAAGCGCATTTGCGAAAAAAGCACAATCGTTGCACGACTATACCTAACCATAAACATCAATGCCTTTCTTAAAATCAATACACAGAAGTATATATTTTTAAACCTGCATATTTAGCTAAAATAAATCCAGATTAGCAGGCAATATTAACCAGGTGAAAATGTGTCAGTTCTCTTGCGTTCATTGCACGCAGAGTCAGGGTATATGCAACAGTTTGGGCCGCCTGGCTCGTTGCGAACTAATTTGCCAGAAATTTACGTAATTATGACATAACATTGAAGGTTGTGCAAGTGTAACCGATGTGAAATGGCTAGTTAGTTAGCGGTGGTGCGTGCTAATAGCATTTCAATCAGTGACGTCACTCGCTCTGAGACTTGAAGTAGGATTTCCCCTTGCGTTGCAAGGGCCGTGGCTATTGTGGCGCGATGGGTGACGATGCTTCGTGGGTGTCAGTTGTTGATGTGTGCAGAGGGTCCCTGGTTCGAGCCCAGGTTGGGGCGAAGAGAGGGACGGAACCTACACTGTTACACAATGTAACAGGAATATTTAGACTTAGGGATGCCACATGTTAGATAAAATACGGAACGGTTCCGTATTTCACTGAAATAATAAACGTTTTGTTTTCGAGATGATAGTTTCCAGATTCGACAATATTAAGACCTAAGGCTCGTATTTCTGTGTGTTTACTATATTATAATTAAGTTTATTTTTTGATAGAGCAGTCTCACTGAGTGGTGGTAGTTCCGTGTGGCTCAGTTGGTAGAGCATGGTGTTTGCAACGCCAGGGTTGTGGGTTCGATTCTCACAGGGGACCAGTCCGGGAAAAAAAAAAGCATAAAATGTTTGCATTCACTACTGTAAGTCGCTCTGGATAAGAGCGTCTGCTAAATGACTGTAATGTAAAATATAGGCACTAGCAGGCTCGTAAGCATTCATTCAAACAGCACTTTTGTGCATTTTGCCAGCAGCTCTTCGCAATTATTCAAGCATTGCGCTGTTTATAACTTCAAGCCTATCAACTCCCAAGATTAGGCTGGTGTAACCGATGTGAAATGGCTAGCTAGTTAGCCTGGTGCGCGCTAATAGCATTTCAAACGTCACTCGCTCTGAGACTTGGAGTCGTTTTTCCCCTTGCTCTGTATGGGTAACGCTGCTTCGAGGGTGGCTGTTGTCGATGTGTTCCTGGTTTGAGCCCAGGTAAGGAGCGAGGAGAGGGACGGAAGCTATACTGTTACACTGGTAATACTAAAGTGCCTATAAGAACATCCAATAGTCAAAGGTATATGAAATACAAATCGTATAGAGAGAAATAGTCCTTTATTTCCTATAATAACTACAACCTAAAACTTCTTACCTGGGAATATTGAAGACTCATGTTAAAAGGAACCACCAGCTTTCATATGTTCTCATGTTCTGAGCAAGGAACTTAAACCTTTGCTTTTTTACATGGCACATATTGCACTTTTACTTTCTTCTCCAACACTTTGTTTTTGCATTATTTAAACCAAATTGAACATGTTTAATTATTTATTTGAGGCTAAATTGATAGTATTTATGTATTTTATTAAGTTAAAATAAGTGTTCATTCAGTATTGTTGTAATTGTCATTATTACAAATAAATAAAAATGAAAATCGGCCGATTAATCGGCACCGGCTTCTTTGGTCATCCAATAATCGGTATCGGTGTTGAAAAATCATAATCGGTCGACCTCTACCAGGGATGTTCTCTGTTTAGTGAGTCCCCCAGATCAGAGGCAGTAGGGATGACTAGGGATGTTCTCTTGATAAGTGTGTGACCGTTTTCCTGTCAAAATGTAAAGAGCACTTTTGGAGAAATGTATGGAGTAGAAAGTACATTATTGTTTTTAGAAATGTAGTGAAGGAAAAGGAAAAGTAGCCAAAAATATAAATAGCAAAGTAAAGTGCAGATACACTTAAACTACTTAAGTAGTACTTTAAAGTATTTTTACTGAAGTACTTTACACCACTGCATATTACTAATGTTAGCTCTCCGCATACATTTAAGGGCCAGCCGCAATGCCCTTTTCTGAGCCAATTGTAATATTCCGAGGTTCCTCTTTGTGGCACCTGACCAAACACCTGAACAGTAGTCCAGGTGCGACAAAACTAGGGCCTGTAAGACCTGCCTTGTTGATAGTGTTGTTAAGAAGGTAGAAACTAGGGCCTGTAGGACCTGCCTTTGTAACCGATGTGAAATGGCTAGTTAGTTAGCGGTGGTGCGCGCTAATAGCGATTCAATCGGTGACGTCACTCGCTCTGAGACCTGAAGTGGTTGTTCCCCTTGCGTTGCAAGGGCTGCGGCTTTTGTGGCGCGATGGGTAACGATGCTTCGTGGGTGTCAGTTGTTGATGTGTGCAAGGGTCCCTGGTTCGAGCCCAGGTTGGGGCGAAGAGAGGGACGGAACCTACACTGTTACACCTTGTTGATAGTGTTGTTAAGAAGGTAGAAACTAGGGCCTGTAGGACCTGCCTTGTTGATAGTGTTGTTAAGAAGGTAGAAACTAGGGCCAGTAGGACCTGCCTTGTTGATAGTGTTGTTAAGAAGGTAGAAACTAGGGCCTGTAGGACCTGCCTTGTTGATAGTGCTGTTAAGAAGGTAGAAACTAGGGCCTGTAGGACCTGCCTTGTTGATAGTGTTGTTAATAAGAAGGTAGAAACTAGGGCCTGTAGGACCTGCCTTGTTGATAGTGCTGTTAAGAAGGTAGAAACTAGGGCCTGTAGGACCTGCCTTGTTGATAAGATGGCAGAGCAGTGCTTTGTTATGGACAGACTTCTCCCCATCTTATCTACTGTTGTATCAATATGTTTTGACCATGACAGTTTACAATACAGGGTAACTCCAAGCAGTTTAGTCACCTCAACTTGCTCGATTTCCACATGAATCATTACAAGATTTAGTTAAGGTTTAGGGTTTAGTGAAACATTTGTTCCAAATACAATGCTTTTAGTTTTTGAAATATTTAAGACTAACTTATTACTTGCCACCCACTCTGAAATTAACTGCAGCTCTTTGTTTAGTGCGCTTCAGAGTGGGCTCCCCACGTCATTACAGACCTTAGTTCGATTCCAGGCTGTATCACGGCCGGGATTGGGAGTCCCATAGGGCGGTGCACAATTGGCCCAGAGTCATCCGGGTTTGGCCGGGGTAGGCCATCATTGTAAATAAGAATTTGTTCTTAACTGACTTGTTTAATAAAGGTTAAATAAATACAAACCTAGTGGTGCAATACCAGCAGAACAGGAAGTGAAGAACGGAGGCTATGCTTGCTTGGGGGACCAGGAATAAAGTACAAGTGAATGATCCCGTGAGTCTGAGTCAAGTCAAATGTATTTATAAAGCCCTTCTTAAATCAGCTAATATATCAAAGTGCTGTACAGAAACCCAGCCTAAAACCCCAAACAGCAAGCAATGCAGGTGTAGAAGCACGGTGGCTAGGAAAAACTCCCTAGAAAGGCCAAAACCTAGGAAGAAACCTAGAGAGGAACCAGGCTATGAGGGGTGGCCAGTCCTCTTCTGGCTGTGCCGGGTGGAGATTATAACAGAACAAGGCCAAGATGTTTAAATGTTCATAAATGACCAGCAGGGTCAAATAATAATAATCACAGTGGTTGTAGATGGTGCAACAGGTCAGCACCTCAGGAGTAAATGTCAGTTAGAGACAGCACGTGCGGTAGAGAGAGAGAGTTGAAAACAGCAGGTCTGGGACAAGGTAGAACATCCGGTGAACAGGTCAGGGTTCCATAGCCACAGGCAGAACAGTTGAAACTGGAGCAGCAGCATGACCAGGTGGACTGGGGACAGCATGGAGTCATCATGTCAGGTAGTCCTGAGGCATGGTCCTAAGGCTCAGGTCCTCCGAGAGAGAGAGAGAAAGAGAGAGAATTAGCGGGAGCATACTTAAATTCACACAGGATACCGGATAAGACAGGAGAAATACTCCAGATATAACAGACTGACACTAGCCCCCCGACACAAACTATTGCAGCATAAATACTGGAGGCTGAGACAGGAGGGTCGGGAGACACTGTGGCCCCGTCCGACGATACATCTCAACTACATTTTAGTTGCACTTCCACCCAGCTCCACGGCCACGGGTAAAACCTTGCTGAGATGATCACTGTATTTGTTGCATTGTTTCTCATGCCAAAACGTCCTTCACCAGTTCAGCTTTGCTTGTCTGCTAGTTTAGCTTGGGTTGTAGGCTTGGCAGAGTCACGGATGAATGTTTTCAGTTGATGCCAAACAAGTTGGATTAGGTTTAAAAATCAGGAGACGTTCATGTAGAGATTAAAACATTTGTTGATATACTGTAGGCCTACAGTAGGCAGGGTGAGTCTCACTAGTGAAAGAGTGTTGAAGGTCTACTTACTCTGCTGGCGTCTCGACCCAGTTTATGACCTCATTGTCTGCTTTAAATTTTTTTTGACTAACAGCCAACATTAGGTAATACAATAGAACTATACATGTAAGTAGACATAAACATAACAATAGAACTCTACATGTAAGCAGACATAAACATAACAATAGAACTCTACATGTAAGCAGACATAAACATAACCAAATAAAAACACTGCTATAAGCCTACCTTGAAAGAAACACATCTGACATTGGGTCCTTGGTTTCTGTATAGCACTTTGTCACACCGGCTGATGTAAAAGGGCTTTATAAATACATTTGAAGTCGGAAGTTACATACACTTTAGCCAAATACATTTAAACTTAGTTTTTCACAATTCCTGACATTTAATCCTAGTAAAAACGGTCAGTTAGGATCACCACTTTATTTTAAGAATATGAAAATGTCAGAATAATAGTAGAGAGAAGGATTTATTTCAGCTTTTACTTCTTTCATCACATTCCCAGTGGGTCAGAAGTTTACATACACTCAATTAGTATTTGTTGGCATTGCCTTTAAATTGTTTAACTTGGGTCAAACGTTTCAGGTAGCCTTCCACAAGCTTCCCATTTCTCCTGACAGAGCTGGTGTAACTGAGTCAGGTTTGTAGGCCTCCTTGCTCGCACACGCTTTTTCAGTTCTGCCCACAAATGTTCTATAGGATTGAGGTCAGGGCTTTGTGATAGCCACTCCAATACCTTGACTGTGTTGTCCTTAAGCCATTTTGCCACAACTTTGGAAGTATGTTGGGGTCATTGTCCATTTGGAAGACCCATTTGCGACCAAGCTTTAACTTCCTGACTGATGTCTTGAGATGTTGCTTCAATATATCCACATAATTTTCCAGCCTCATGATACCATCTATTTTGTGAAGTGCACCAGTCCCTCTTGCAGCAAAGCACCCCCACAACATGATTCTGCCATCCCCGTGCTTCATGGTTGGGATGGTGTTCTTTGGTTTTGCAAGCCTCCCCCTTTTTCCTCCAAATATAACGATGGTCAATATGGCCAAGCAGTTCTATTTTTGTTTCATCAGACCAGAAGACATTTCTCCACAAAGTACAATCTTTGTCCCCATGTGCAGTTGCAAACCGTAGTCTAGCTTTTTTATGGTGGTTTTGGAGCAGTGGCTTCTTCCTTGCTGAGCGGCCTTTCAGGTTATGTCAATATAGGACTCGTTTTACTGTGGATATAGATACTTTTGTACCTGTTTCCTCCAGCATCTTCACAAGGTCCTTTGCTGTTATTCTGGGATTGATTTGCACTGTTCGACACTAAAGTGCGTTCATCTCTTGGAGACAGAACGCGTCTCCTTCCTGAGCGGTATGACGGTTGCGTGGTCCCATGGTGTTTATACTTGCGTAGTATTGTTTGTACAGATGAACGTGGTGCCTTCAGGCATTTGGAAATTGCTCCAGACTTGTGGAGGTCTACAATTTTTTTTCTAAGGTCTTGGCTGAGTTCTTTTGATTTCCCCATGATGTCAAGCAAAGAGGCACTGAGTTTGAAGGTAGGCCTTGAAATACATCCACAGGTACACCTCCAATTGACTCAAATTATGTCAATTAGCCTATCAGAAGCTTCTAAAGCCATGACATCATTTTCTGGAATTTTCCAAGTTGTTTAAAGGCACAGTGAACTTAGTGTATGTAAACGTCTGACCCACTGGAATTGTGATACATTGAATTATAAGTGAAATAATCTGTCTGTAAATAATTGTTGGTAAAATTACTTGTGTCAAGCACAAAGTAGATGTCCTAACTGACTTGCCAAAACTATAGTTTGTTAACAAGACATTTGTGGAGTGGTTGAAAAACGAGTTTTAATGACTCCAACCTAAGTGTATGTAAACTTCCTACTTCAACTGTAAATTTCATTGATTGATTGAGATGTAGTTGAAATAAACATCTGCATTTTTAGTCTTTTTTTAATCATTATTTTATTAACAAAAACATAAAGGTGTTGAGGAACTGTACATGCGTCTTTCTTTTGGAAATATATAAATCATTACCTATTATAAGGTTGATTAAAAATAGCGGACGATATTGACACTCCTATTAACCTCAGTAATTTCCCATCCAAGTTGTCAGAGCCAGATAGCTTCGTCAAAATGCTACGTCATACCGGCTGTCATTTGGCCTGGGCTATCTGTACATAGCCCATCTGTAAATAGCCCATCCAATCTACCTACCTCGTCCCCATATTGTTTTTATTTACTTTTTTTGCTCTTTTACACACCAGTACCAGTACGTCTGCACATCTATCACTCCAGTGTTAATTTGCTAAATTGTAATTACTTCGCTACTATGGCCTATTTATTGCCTTACCTCCTCATGCCATTTGCACACACTGTATATAGATCTTTTTTTTATTGTATGTTTGTTTATTCCATGTGTAACTCTGTGTTGTTGTTTGTGTTGCACTGCTTTGCTTTATCTTGGCCAGGTCGCAGTTGTAAATGAGAACTTGTTCTCAACTAGCCTACCTGGTTAAATAAAGGACTTGTTCCCAACTGGCCACCTGGTTAAATAAAGGTGGAATAAAAAGGACAGTCTAGCTGGCCCCAGGTGTATCATGGTGTGGATTACCTTACAGGGTAGCTGGCCATAGGTGTATTATGGTGTGGATTACCTTACACGGTAGCTGGCCCCAGGTGTATCATGGTGTGGATTACCTTACAGGGTAGCTGGCCCCAGGTGTATCATGGTGGATTACCTTACAGGGTAGCTGGCCCCAGGTGTATTATGGTGTGGATTACCTTACAGGGTAGCTGGCCCCAGGTGTATTATGGCGTGGATTACCTTACAGGGTAGCTGGCCCCAGGTGTATCATGGTGTGGATTACCTTACAGGGTAGCTGGCCCCAGGTGTATCATGGTGGATTACCTTACAGGGTAGATGGCCCCAGGTGTATTATGGTGTGGATTACCTTACAGGGTAGCTGGCCCCAGGTGTATCATGGTGTGGATTACCTTACAGGGTAGCTGGCCCCAGGTGTATCATGGTGGATTACCTTACAGGGTAGCTGGCCCCAGGTGTATTATGGTGTGGATTACCTTACAGGGTAGCTGGCCCCAGGTGTATTATGGCGTGGATTACCTTACAGGGTAGCTGGCCCCAGGTGTATCATGGTGTGGATTACCTTACAGGGTAGCTGGCCCCAGGTGTGTCATGGTGGATTACCTTACAGGGTAGATGGCCCCAGGTGTATTATGGTGTGGATTACCTTACAGGGTAGCTGGCCCCAGGTGTATTATGGTGTGGATTACCTTACAGGGTAGCTGGCCCCAGGTGTATTATGGTGGATTACCTTACAGGGTAGCTGGCCCCAGGTGTATTATGGCGTGGATTACCTTACAGGGTAGCTGGCCCCAGGTGTATCATGGTGGATTACCTTACAGGGTAGCTGGCCCCAGGTGTATTATGGTGGATTACCTTACAGGGTAGCTGGCCCCAGGTGTATCATGGTGGATTACCTTACAGGGTAGCTGGCCCCAGGTGTATTATGGTGTGGATTACCTTACAGGGTAGCTGGCCCCAGGTGTATCATGGTGTGGATTACTTTACAGAGTAGATGGCCCCAGGTGTATTATGGTGGATTACCTTACAGGGTAGCTGGCCCCAGGTGTATCATGGTGGATTACCTTACAGGGTAGCTGGCCCCAGGTGTATTATGGTGGATTACCTTACAGGGTAGCTGGCCCCAGGTGTATTATGGCGTGGATTACCTTACAGGGTAGCTGGCCCCAGGTGTATTATGGCGTGGATTACCTTACAGGGTAGCTGGCCCCAGGTGTATCATGGTGTGGATTACCTTACAGGGTAGCTGGCCCCAGGTGTATTATGGTGTGGATTACCTTACAGGGTAGCTGGCCCCAGGTGTATTATGGTGGATTACCTTACAGGATAGCTGGCCCCAGGTGTATCATGGTGTGGATTACCTTACAGGGTAGCTGGCCCCAGGTGTATCATGGTGGATTACCTTACAGGGTAGATGGCCCCAGGTGTATTATGGTGTGGATTACCTTACAGGGTAGCTGGCCCCAGGTGTATTATGGTGTGGATTACCTTACAGGGTAGCTGGCCCCAGGTGTATTATGGTGGATTACCTTACAGGGTAGCTGGCCCCAGGTGTATTATGGCGTGGATTACCTTACAGGGTAGCTGGCCCCAGGTGTATCATGGTGGATTACCTTACAGGGTAGCTGGCCCCAGGTGTATTATGGTGTGGATTACCTTACAGGGTAGCTGGCCCCAGGTGTATCATGGTGTGGATTACTTTACAGAGTAGATGGCCCCAGGTGTATTATGGTGGATTACCTTACAGGGTAGCTGGCCCCAGGTGTATCATGGTGGATTACCTTACAGGGTAGCTGGCCCCAGGTGTATTATGGTGGATTACCTTACAGGGTAGCTGGCCCCAGGTGTATTATGGCGTGGATTACCTTACAGGGTAGCTGGCCCCAGGTGTATTATGGCGTGGATTACCTTACAGGGTAGCTGGCCCCAGGTGTATCATGGTGTGGATTACCTTACAGGGTAGCTGGCCCCAGGTGTATTATGGTGTGGATTACCTTACAGGGTAGCTGGCCCCAGGTGTATTATTGTGTGGATTACCTTACAGGGTAGCTGGCCCCAGGTGTATTATGGTGTGGATTACCTTACAGGGTAGCTGGCCCCAGGTGTATTATGGTGTGGATTACCTTACAGGGTAGCTGGCCCCAGGTGTATTATGGTGGATTACCTTACAGGGTAGCTGGCCCCAGGTGTATTATGGTGGATTACCTTACAGGGTAGCTGGCCCCAGGTGTATCAGGAGACGTGGTCAACTGTCTGAACGCTCTCATCAACACTCCCTTCCTCTATCTGGTTGACCTGGGCGTGGCGTGAGTTACAGACTCCATTATTATCGTCACGCCTCCCTCGTCCTCTATAGGGTCATGGTTCAGTGGTTCTATAGCAGCCAACTCCATCTCCCAGTACTACCCGATGTGGCGTACAGCAGGTCAGCCACCGGGGGAAACTCGTCGAGGCCTGGTGACAGACGGAGTACCCATCATGAGGCGATGGCTCACTCTGCTGGACGTACCAGGTCTCGACAGGCTCTCTGGCCAGGACTAATTGGGGCTGATTGCGGTTGGTGAGTAAATCAAGGGCTGATTGGTCACCAGCTGGACAGGTCCCATAAATCTGCCAGAAGGGCAGCACACTGGAGAAGGACTGGGTGAAGTAAGGTTACTCCTGTATAGTTCCAGAGGTAAAAGGAGGGAGTTCAGTTTTTGTTCCCCACAGGATACAGCCAGACCCGGAGCCCTGAAGACGGTATCCCGGAGAGGGCCTCATGGAGGAGAGCTTTTCTTTTGGTTTGTTATTCAAATAAACACACTAGAAATTGAGCTAATCCTACTCTGTCCGTGTCGGATCTGTGTGAACGTTTTGACCAAACCCCCTGTTCTGCCACACTGACTATATACATCTCTCTGTCTCTGACTGTCTCAGTGGTTCTGCTGCAGCCAACACCATCTCCCAGTACTTCCTGACTATATACATCTCTCTGTCTCTGACTGTCTCAGTGGTTCTGCTGCAGCCAACTCCATCTCCCAGTACTTCCTGACTATATACATCTCTCTGTCTCTGACTGTCTCATTGGTTCTATAGCAGCCAACACCATCTCCCAGTTCTTCCTGACTATATACATCTCTCTGTCTCTGACTGTCTCAGTGATTCTGCTGCAGCCAACTCCATCTCCCAGTACTTCCTGACTATATACATCTCTCTGTCTCTGACTGTCTCAGTGGTTCTGCTGCAGCCAACTCCATCTCCCAGTACTTCCTGACTATATACATCTCTCTGTCTCTGACTGTCTCAGTGATTCTGCTGCAGCCAACACCATCTCCCAGTACTTCCTGACTATATACATCTCTCTGTCTCTGACTGTCACAGTGGTTCTGCTGCAGCCAACTCCATCTCCCAGTACTTCCTGACTATATACATCTCTCTGACTCTGACTGTCTCAGTGGTTCTGCTGCAGCCAACTCCATCTCCCAGTACTTCCTGACTATATACATCTCTCTGTCTCTGACTGTCTCATTGGTTCTATAGCAGCCAACACCATCTCCCAGTTCTTCCTGACTATATACATCTCTCTGTCTCTGACTGTCTCAGTGATTCTGCTGCAGCCAACTCCATCTCCCAGTACTTCCTGACTATATACATCTCTCTGTCTCTGACTGTCTCAGTGATTCTGCTGCAGCCAACTCCATCTCCCAGTACTTCCTGACTATATACATCTCTCTGTCTCTGACTGTCTCAGTGGTTCTTCTGCAGCCAACTCCATCTCCCAGTACTTCCTGACTATATACATCTCTCTGTCTCTGACTGTCTCAGTGATTCTGCTGCAGCCAACACCATCTCCCAGTACTTCCTGGCTGAAAAAATATATGTTTACATTACCAAGTACATTAATGGGTTAACCTAATCTACGAGTATTGTTATGACCTGGCTCATTGTTCATAACAACAAAGGGAGGCCACATATGACTGAAATGGAAAAAATAATACATTTATTAAACTAAATAATATTAAATACTAAAATGTAACAAGCTGTAGACGTGTGTAGGATTGGTAGTGTCTGCAGTTTGTAGATGAGGGGAGAGGATGTTGTATGGTTTAAACAGACCAGCAACCAAAAGGTGGAGGAAGTCAGCCTGCCATTCAGGGAAGAGAGATAAGTGTTGGCTGATGTGGCATACAGGCCAAGCCTGCCTAAGTTTGCCACATCAGCTGACAATCCTCCCAGCTCTACCCACTGGCCTCCTGCACAAAGCAGACTGCTGTTATGGATGTACAGATAGCACGTTGTCGCCATCTTTTGGTAAATGTTAATTATTGCAACGCCAGTGTTTTTTTACCGGTGTGCTTGATATACCTGGATTTATTGCAATGTGCTGAACAAGACTGGTTACTCCCATCAATGACTCTGTCTCGTCATTTAACATCCAAACAACTACATTACAAGAGATCCCAACAGACAGAGTGGGAGGGACGTCACAGTGTGTCATGACTTCCGCCGAGGTCGGTCCCTCTCCTTGTTCACTCGGCGGTCGACATCACCGGTCTTCCAGCCGTCGCCGATCCACTTTTCATTTTCCATTTTGTTTTGTCTGTGGGTTTTTTCACACCTGGTTTCAATTTCAACTTGTCACAGGCCGGCTCATAGCCTGTGGCACAATGTGCTAACTATCCATGATTTCCGCAAAATTAGAGCAAACTATTGTGGTTTACAAAATATGCTCCCATGAGTAAAATCTTGCCGGAATTCACTTTAGCTACAGTAAGTTTTCTTGTTAGCTTCAATGTTGTTAGAACATTCCTCCTCCCGCCGTTATGAAGGTCAGCGGAGATTGGAGCATGAACTGGGATATGTTTAGAGGTGAATGGGAGGACTATGCACTAGCAACGGAACTTCTGGAAAAGGACGATAATGTAGTCGCTGCCACTTTGAGGACTATAATGGGAGCCGAATACAAACACAACCTGAACCTAACAGCAGCTCAGCAAGGTAACGTAAAAGCTATTCTTGATGCTCTTGAACATTACTTTAAGCCAGCAATGAACGTTATCCACGAGTGTTATGTTTTCGGCTGTTGCAAACAGGAGGACGAGGAGTCCATTGACAGCTTCGCCACCAGGCCAAGGGAAAAGGCAGCAACATGTGATGGTGCTTTAAAACTTCTTATCGACAACCACCGGTGAAATTGCAGAGCACCAAATTCAAATTAAATTACTATAAATATTTAACTGTCATAAAATGACAGGTGCAGTACATCAAAATAAAGCTTATCTTGTTGTTAATCCAGCCAAGGTGTCAGATTTCAAAAAGGCTTTACGGCGAAAGCAAACCATGTGATTATCTGAGGACAGCGCAAACACACAAATCATTACAAACAGTAACCAGCCAAGTAGAGGAGTAACAAAAGTCAGAAATAGTGATAAAATGAATCACTTACCTTTGATGATCTTCATATGTTTGCACTCACAAGACTCCCAGTTACCCAATAAATGTTTGTTTTGTTCGATAAAGTCACTCTTTATATCCAAAAACCTCAGTTTTGTTAGCGCGTTTTGTTCAGTAATCCACTGTCTCAAACAACATCCGGTGAAATCGCAGAGCGTGAAACTCAACAAAACAGAAATTCTCATAATAAACATACATAAAAGATACCAGTGTTATACACCAGCTTAAAGATAAACTTCTTGTTAATCCAACTGATGTGTCAGATTTCAAAAAGGCTTTACGGCAAAAGCAAACCATGCGATTATCTGACAACAGCGCCCAGCAGACAAATCATTACAAAGAGTAACCAGCCAAGTAGAGGAGTAACAAAAGTCAGAAATAGCAATAAAATGTATCACTTACCTTTGATGATCTTCATATGGTTGCACTCCCAAGACTCCATGTTACACAATAAATGTTAGTTTTGTTCGGTAAAGTCACTCTTTATGTCCAAAAACCTCTGTCTTGTTAGTGCGTTTTGTTCAGTAATCCATTGGAACAAAGCGTGGTCAGGCAGACGAAAGATCAAAAAAGTACCATAAAAGTTCGTAGAAACATGTCAAACAATGTTTATAATCAATCCTCAGGTTGTTTTTGTCATAATTAATCGATCATATTTCAACCGGACAATAGCTTCGTCAATAGAAAAGGAAAAACAAGAAAGGCACGCTCCCGGTCACGCGCAGGACTCATGTCTGGAAATGTCCACTGTCCACTCATTGAAAGTGCTGTATCTCCCTCATTTTTCAGAGTAAAAGCCTGAAACAATGCCTAAAGACTGGCCACATGTAGAAGAAGCCATAGAGATTGTGAACTGGGTCCTAAGTCTTTGTATGGTGGATAGGCTTTCAATGGAAAAACAGCCTTTCAAAATAATAGTACTTCCTGGATGGATTTTCCTCAGGTTTTTGCCTGCCATATCAGTTCTGTTATACTCACAGACGTTATTGTAACAGTTTTTCAAACTTTAGAGTGTTTTCTATCCAAATCTACCAATTATATGCATATCCTAGCTTCTGGGCCTGAGTAGCAGGCAGTTTACTTTGGGCATGCTTTTCATCCAAAATTCCAAATGCTGCCCCCTATCCCAAAAAGGTTTTATTAAGAGATGAACTGATCAGAGATAAGATAGCACTTGGTACAGCTGATGAGGGGACGCGCAGACGTTTGCTGAGAGAGCGTGACCTGACGCTGGTCTTGGCAGTGGAGACATGCTGTGCAGCAGAGCGTGACCTGACGCTGGTCTTGGCAGTAGAGACATGCTGTGCAGCAGAGCGCGACCTGGTGCTGGTCTTGGCAGTAGAGACATTCCGTGCAGCAGAGCGCGACCTGGTGCTGGTCTTGGCAGTAGAGACATGCCGTGCAGCAGAGCATGACCTGATGCTGGTCTTGGCAGTAGAGACATGCTGTGCAGCAGAGCATGCGCTGATTCTGGTCTTGGCAGTAGAGACATTCCGTGCAGCAGAGCATGACCTGACGCTGGTCTTGGCAGTAGAGACATGCTGTGCAGCAGAGCGTGACCTGACGCTGGTCTTGGCAGTAGAGGCATGCCGTGCAGCAGAGCGTGACCTGACGCTGGTCTTGGCAGTAGAGGCATGCCGTGCAGCAGAGCGTGACCTGGCGCTGGTCTTGGCAGTAGAGACATGCTGTGCAGCAGAGCGTGACCGGATGCTGGTCTTGGCAGTGGAGACATGCCGTGCAGCAGAGCGTGACCTGGCGCTGATCTTGGCAGTAGAGACATGCCGTGCAACAGAGCTTACTGTTATACAGATAAGGTCCATGGAGCTAGAAAGGCAACATATGGACAATGTCAATGCTACATTCAGGCAGCCAGTAATGAAATTGCATCAGCTAATGCTAATGCTACAGTCAACTCTGCAATAGACAGCCCCAATACGATCAGATATTGTGGCATTTCTCATGGACGTGGAAAAGAACACTGCCCAGCCTATGGGAAAATGTGCAAATCATGTGGTACAGCTAATCACTTTGCGAGGGTCTGCATGAAAAGCAAGAGTAAAGTGCACTCCATTGAAACAAACACAGATGAAGAAGGATGTCTATGCTATCGAGTGCATATGGGGCAGTGAGGGCCAAAGGGAAAAAAGGTGGTTTGTCGCTCTACAATTTAATAACCACAGCAATGCCAACTAGATTCAGGGGCCAGAGACAAACTCACACAGCGTAGCACCAAGACTAAACTGTATTCAGGCCAGATTATTGACCTTGTTATGCCTGTTTGTGACAGGTTGTGTTGTGCGTGGCCAGAAACACACCCTTGAGTTTGAAATAGTTGAGGCGAGTCAACAGCCATTACTGTCAGGTTCTACATGCAAGCGTCTCAGGCTTATTATCTTCACAGCAGACCTTAAATAGACAAAGTCCAGGCTTGGCCACTGAGCAAGGAGACACTCCTAAGCAAATACCATAATGTCTTCAACGCACCGGTCCAGTCAGTTCCCGGCGATGTCCACTTTGAGTTGGACGCAGCAATCCAGCCTGTCCAGTGTGCACCCCACAATGTACCAGTGGCCATGAAAGCAGCTGCGAAGGCTCAGCTTGACAAATATGAAGCAGCTGGCCACATCATATCCGTCACCGAGCCTACAGACTGGATAAGTAATACGGTTGTCGTCAAAAAACCAGACGAGCTACGGATATGCATTGATCCTAAACACCTCAACCGGGCTCTGCGACACTCACATTACGCTATGCCCACGTTGGCGAATGTTCTTTACAAGCTCCCGAACGCCAGTCTTCACCCTCGTGGACGCCAGAGATACCCAGCTCGACGAGCCCAGCAGCTACATGACCACCTTTTGGACACCCTGGGGCAGGAAGAGGTGGTTGAAGCTCCCGTTTGGTGTCTCCGTGGCTCCAGAGGTGTATCAGCAGGAAACAGCACGAGCTGCTGATGGGACTCAGTGGCACGGGACGCATAGCAGATGGCATCCTCGTAGTGGGCTGTGGGGACAGTGATGAGGAGGCAAAATGTGACCATGAAGCTAAGCTGCTGGACCTGATGGACAGGTCAAGCTAAGGCTAAATCATCAGGTCAAAGTGCCAGATGTCCGCTTTCTTGGGCACATCTTGTCCTCCACCGGATTGAAGGTGGATCCTGAGAAAGTGAAGGCTGTCTTGGACCCCCCCAATCTAATGTGAAGGCTGTCCAGCCCTTGGTCAGACTCATCACCTACCTGGCCAAGTTCCTACCGCGGCTCTCTGAGGTGTGGGAGCCACTAAGGAGGCTTATGGACAAGGACACCATCTGGCATGACAAGGACACCATCTGGCATGACAAGGACGTCATCTGGCATGACAAGGACGCCATCTGGCGTGACAAGGACACCATCTGTCGTGACAAAGACGCCATCTGTCGTGACAAGGACGCCATCTGTCGTGACAAGGACGCCATCTGTCGTGACAAGGACGTCAGCTGGCATGACAAGGACGCCATCTGTCATGACAAGGACGGCATCTGGCATTGGCTTCCAAAACACGGCACAGAGGTGAGGCAAATAAAGCAACTGGTCACCCACACACCTGGTCACCCAAACACCTGGTCACCCAGACACCTGGTCACCCAGACACCTGGTCACCCAAACACCTGTACTGCGATACTACAATGTGTGAAAACCTGTCACGATTCAGAGTGACTCGAGCCAGTATGGACTGGGCTGTTGCCTCATGCAGGATGGCCAGCCTGTGGCATTGGCCTCTAGGGCACTCACTCCAACAGAGCAGAACTATGCCCAGATAGAGGAGTGACTCAGCATTGTGTTTGCATGCCAACGCTTCCACCACTACCTGTACGGGTAAGACAACATTACCGTGGAGACAGATCACAAGCCTCTTCTGAACACCCTGAAATGACTGCAAAGCATGTTACTGACTATACTAAGATCAACCTCATGGTTGAGGGCCAGGAGATGTATGTGAGTGACATACTCAGCGGGGCTGCGGCATCAGACACACACACACACACACACAAACACACACACACACACACACACACACACACACACACTCATCAGGGTACTACCTCAGCACTCAGCAGGGATACTACCTCAGCACTCAGCAGGGATACTACCTCAACACTCAGCAGGGATACTACCTCAGCACTCAGCAGGGATACTACCTCAACGCTCAGCAGGGATACTACCTCAACACTCAGCAGGGATACTACCTCAACGCTCAGCAGGGATACTACCTCAACACTCAGCAGGGATACTACCTCAACACTCAGCAGGGATACTACCTCAACACTCAGCAGGGATACTACCTCAACACTCAGCAGGGATACTACCTCAACACTCAGCAGGGATACTACCTCAACTTCATTAATAAACATCACATTGTTCATTGTTCATCTTACAAACATATCAAACAGGCTGACTACCTTAATTTTACTGACCAGCGTCTTGTACAAATTAGACAGCACACAGACAGGGACGAGCGCCTCCAGGCATTGAGGTCTGTGATAGACAGCACACAGACAGGGACGAGCACCTCCAGGCATTGAGGTCTGTGATTATATTCAAGGGTCTGAGAGAGCGACGATGATGTACCACGAGCTACCGATGTGCCCCTGGCAGATTAGTAAGGCTATATCTCTTCCAGCACAGTGGCAAAGTCTTTCTGCTGGTAGTCGATCATTTCTCAGACTTCTGGGAGATTGAAGTCCTCTCCGACCTCTCAGCAGAGACAACGAACAAGCGCTGCAAGGCTCAGTTTGCCCGCTATGGCCAGCCAGATAGGGTAATCTCAGATAATGGGCCCCATTCTCCTGCTTTGAGTTCTGTTCGGGAATTTGAGCACATCGCCACGACACCCAAAAGCACTGCTGCTGCATCAGACACACACAGACATCAGAAGGCAGAATCGGTAATCATTTCAATCAAAATTGCAAAAAAAAGCAGCTGTGCCAGTATCCAACACTCTCCCGGAGCCCTGTGTGGTGACAGACGTGCTGGAGAAGCTTTGTCACAAAGACAGGTGTTCAAATACATCTTTGATAAATCCGCAAAAGACTTACCTGAGCTCACGGTGGGTGAAACAGTGTGAATGAAGCCACTACCAGGAGACCGGACGGGCCTCTGGAGACTCAGATCCTGTGTACAGAAAGTGGCACCACGCTCCTACTTGGTCGAAGTGAATGGATCACTGTACCGTCGTAACAGGGTTAACTTTTGGGATGCTGAGCCAGCACCTACGCAGAACCCTGATGGTCATAGGGGTTGCATGACAAAGGACGGAACCCCAGAAAGTAATGTGGGGCCTGAGGCACTGGGCGAAGAGCTAGGGGATCACAAGGTGGCCGCTCCCTCACCCATCAATACTCTCCTCAGACAGTCAGGTGACACGCCTGTGCGTGAACCTGCAGTCCTCACAGAAAAGCCCCCTCTCTTTTCACGCTGCGGGCGGCTGACCCAGCCACCTAAAAGACTTAGGGATAGGCCCCTTTTTTCTCAATTTCCGCCTGAATGACGTGCCCAAAGTAAACTGCCTGTTGCTCAAGCCCTGAAGCCAGGATATGCATATAATTGGTACCATTGGAAAGAAAACACTTTGAAGTTTGTAGAAATGTTAAAATAATGTAGGAGAATATAACACAATAGATATGGTAGGAGAAAATCCAAAGAAAAACCAACCAGATTTTTTTGTTGTTTGTTGTTGAAATTAGCTCCCAGGATGCAATTCCTATGGCTTCCACAGGGTGTCAGCAGTCTATGTTCAATGTTTCAGGCTTGTAACTTCAAAAACGAAGAAGAAATAACAGTTTTAGTAGAGGGACACAGTCTTGGGAATTCGTGTTTGCGCGCGCCATGAAGACAGGAAGCTCCTGCTAAAATCGGTTTCCTATTGAACATACTTCTTTCCGTAAGAAATATTATAATTTGATTACATTTAAGGGTATCTGAGTAGTAAATAGAAACATATTTTGACTTGTTGAAACAAAGTTTAGGGGTAGATGTTCAGATTCCTTTCTCTTCAAGTTGAATGAGTGGATTACTGAAATCGATGGCGCCAACTAAACAGACTTTTTGGGATATAAAAAATTATTTTATCTAACAAAACGACATTACATGTTATAGCTGGGACCCTTTGGATGACAAATCAGAGGAAGCTTTTCAAAAAGTAAGTGAAATGATCGACCCTAATCGCTATTTGTGAAATTATGAAACCTGTGCCGGTGGAAAAATATTTTTGATGTGGGGCGCCGTCCTCAAACAATTACATGGAATGTTTTTGCTGTAATAGCTACTGTAAATCGGACAGTGCAGTTAGATTAACAAGAATTTAAGCTTTCAACCGATATAAGACACTTATATATACCTAAATGTTTAATATCCATCATTTTTTATGATTATTTATTTGAATTGCACACCCTCCAGTTTCACCGGAAGTTGTTCCACTAGCGGTACAGTACTCTCTAGCAGTAGATCAATAAAGGTACAGTACTCTAGCAGTGGTCAAGCTGTTGATGCTGAAAAACCTTGTTAGTGCATAGGTCAAATTAGCTTTTGAATTTCCTGTCTTTTATAGGCTTTAGATAAAAGCTCATTTTTCACTTAACTGTTTTTTGTGTTAATTTCAAAGTTTTTTTCCCCCAGAAGGTCTGCTGATAGCACATATCCTGGCACTAAATATTATTGCCTATAATATTATTACCGTGCATTATAACTATATGAAATGGCATAAAACAACATGGCTGTCAATGGCATTCTAAAGTGGTTGGTTTTCAAAATGGGAAAGCTCCTTAACAGTTTAAGGTCTTACAAATGAGTTTATTAACTATATATTTATTTAAATATGCATACATTTGCATAAAGGGAATACATTTACCATGGTACGTAACTTCCCCCATGATGGATTTTCTGAATATCGCATCAAGCCAAACATTGTCATTTACTTGTTTATTTGGATCCCCAGTAACTTTTGCAGAAGCTGCAGCTACTCTTCCTGTTGTCCACAAAAAAAACACAAAACATGACAAGTAACAAAACACTGAGACACTGAAAGATACAATGATTCATAAACAATACAAAAATAAACCCATCGCGGGCTGCCAGTTGGGGAACTCTGATACACAGTCAAGTTAGTTCTGTCAGTATGACCGGGAGCGGTAGGTGAGGCCAAATGTAAGATAAGAGCCATTATGATAGATGTGTCTGTCACGGATGTTGTATGAAAGAGACCAAGGCGCAGCGTGCGTATCGTTCCACATCTTTTATTTCTATGTGAAACTATGCAAGACAGACAATAAACTATAAACAACAAACTGTGACGAAGAGGTGCTACATGCCTAAACTCAAAATAATCTCCCACAAAACACTAGTGGGAAAAACAACTTAAATATGATCCCCAATTAGAGACAACGATGACCGGCTGCCTCCAATTGGGAATCATACGAAAACACCAACCTAGAAAAAAGAACCTAGAACACAACATAGAAAATGTAAACTAGACAAAAAACCCAACATAGAAAAAAGAACCTAGAACACAGCATAGAAAATTTAAACTAGACAAAAACCAACATAGAAAAAAGAAACTAGAACCAAACATAGAAATAAATAAACTAGACAAAACCCCCCCAGTCACGCCCTGACCTACTCTACCATAGAAAAAGACGAGCTCTCTATGGCCAGGACGTGACAGTGTGGCAGAAGAGGTGGGATAGCAAGCCACCAAAAGAAAGGTCGGTGGATTGAGATTCAAAGGTCAGATTAGGAAGAAGAGATGGTGTTTGCTCGGCCGCGCCTAGGACATTGAACTCATCATTACATCTGGTTGGCAAGCATGTAAAAGTATTGTTGTAAGTACCGGAACGTGGAAGAGAGGGAAAGATTGTTGTGTAGGGTATTTTGGTTGGACGGGGGTGGATGGGGGTTGGAAGGGATTTGGGGTATTAACGAGGGTTTGTTAGAAGTCAGTAGGGCTCTTTTTTCTTCTTAGTAGTACAGGATTAGGTAAGGAGGGTTTAGTTTCTTAATGTTTGTTTCTTTATTCATTTAGTCTGTAACCTGTGATTGACTACACACTCCAGTACAGTAGTTGGCGGCATGCACCTCTTATGTTTGTTTTGCGGACCGCCATAATACCATAGAAGAAGACCAGGAGCGGTTTTGCTATAGAAGAATACATCGAACGGTCTTGGAAGCTCTAACCTTGGCAATTGGCTGGTAACTTGTGAGTCATGGGTACACTCTCAATGGCTGCCTGGTATTGTGATGCATTCATTTCCATGGTATTTTGGAATGTTCTATCAACTGATGCTGGATTGCCATGGTAATGTAGAATGTTCATTCCATGATGTGGCTCATGGAATGGAATGTGTAAGAGATTATCAACGAGGGGCCATGCGTTCTATGGATTATTATTTGTTAATAATGATGTATACTTGGGGAGATCCATTTGTGTTCACATAGATGATAAAAGAGGCATTAGGAAAAGTAGAATCGGTCAGTTACTAGTAGGACTTTGGTTCTGATTTCATGAGTCTCGGGAAGAGCGGAAGGAGAAAAGCTTAAGTTAGCGACATCTGAAGTGGAGAGCTTTGATTTTCGGAGCAGAGGGCACCAATTTCAAGATATGAAATCAGGAGTATCGCTGGACATTGAGGCTTCATGTCTTAAGAAGAAGATTCCAGGAGTGGTGGGAGCATGTTGCCTGCAGCATGTAGTGGATGGAAAGAAGGAAGAAAAACAGTCTGTTTTACTCATGTTTGATGAAGAGTCTGCCTACACGTGTAAAAATGAAATACGCTGTACGTTACAGTGCCGAAATTGCAAAAAGTATGGCCACGTCTCAAGTGTCTCAAATGGAATCAACATGTAGTTGAAGAATCTCATAATGTACGGTGTGGCAATTGTGGTGTAAATCACATTGCCGTATTTCTAGAGAGCCCCATCAGGATAAAGGAGTTTGAAGTTGCAAGGATCCGAGATGTACAATAGGTCTCCTACATAGAGGTACAGAAAATAGTTGAAGGAGCAAGTGGAGCTATGGCAGTGGATGACCTGCGTCCGGTTCAGAATAATGTTCAACAGTCGAGTGATACTGATACATTGATTGTAAAGAAGGTAGATTATGTGGCATTTATTTCGCAGGTCATTAATTGTACTGCCCAAACAAACAGGAAGTCTAAGAAACTGGACGGAATTGTGGGAGCGACTGAAAGTTTTTTTTTAGGTCTGCAGGAATTAATAGAGGTTTTTATTGTCACATTGGATAGGTGCAGTGAAATGTGTTATTGTCACACTGGATAGGTGCAGTGAAATGTGTTATTGTCACACTGGATAGGTGCAGTGAAATGTGTTATTGTCACACTGGATAGGTGCAGTGAAATGTGTTATTGTCACACTGGATAGGTGCATGGATGGAGTGGAAGAGTGGGTTTATTAAAGCAGTTCTGGATGGAAGAGTGGGTTTATTACAGCAGTTCTGGATGGAAGAGTTCTGTATGGAAGAGTGGGTTTATTACAGCAGTTCTGGATGGAAGAGTGGGTTTATTACAGCAGTTCTGTATGGAAGAGTGGGTTTATTACAGCAGTTCTGGATGGAAGAGTTCTGTATGGAAGAGTGGGTTTATTACAGCAGTTCTGTATGGAAGAGTGGGTTTATTACAGCAGTTCTGGATGGAAGAGTGGGTTTATTAAAGCAGTTCTGTATGGAAGAGTGGGTTTATTAAAGCAGTTCTGGATGGAAGAGTGGGTTTATTAAAGCAGTTCTGTATGGAAGAGTGGGTTTATTACAGCAGTTCTGTATGGAAGAGTGGGTTTATTAAAGCAGTTCTGGATGGAAGAGTGGGTTTATTAAAGCAGTTCTGGATGGAAGAGTGGGTTTATTAAAGCAGTTCTGTATGGAAGAGTGGGTTTATTAAAGCAGTTCTGGATGGAAGAGTGGGTTTATTAAAGCAGTTCTGTATGGAAGAGTGGGTTTATTACAGCAGTTCTGTATGGAAGAGTGGGTTTATTAAAGCAGTTCTGGATGGAAGAGTGGGTTTATTAAAGCAGTTCTGTATGGAAGAGTGGGTTTATTAAAGCAGTTCTGTATGGAAGAGTGGGTTTATTAAAGCAGTTCTGTATGGAAGAGTGGGTTTATTACAGCAGTTCTGTATGGAAGAGTGGGTTTATTAAAGCAGTTCTGGATGGAAGAGTGGGTTTATTACAGCAGTTCTGTATGGAAGAGTGGGTTTATTACAGCAGTTCTGTATGGAAGAGTGGGTTTATTAAAGCAGTTCTGGATGGAAGAGTGGGTTTATTACAGCAGTTCTGTATGGAAGAGTGGGTTTATTACAGCAGTTCTGTATGGAAGAGTGGGTTTATTAAAGCAGTTCTGTATGGAAGAGTGGGTTTATTAAAGCAGTTCTGGATGGAAGAGTGGGTTTATTACAGCAGTTCTGTATGGAAGAGTGGGTTTATTAAAGCAGTTCTGGATGGAAGAGTGGGTTTATTAAAGCAGTTCTGGATGGAAGAGTGGGTTTATTAAAGCAGTTCTGGATGGAAGAGTGGGTTTATTACAGCAGTTCTGGATGGAAGAGTGGGTTTATTAAAGCAGTTCTGGATGGAAGAGTGGGTTTATTACAGCAGTTCTGGATGGAAGAGTGGGTTTATTAAAGCAGTTCTGGATGGAAGAGTGGGTTTATTAAAGCAGTTCTGTATGGAAGAGTGGGTTTATTACAGCAGTTCTGGATGGAAGAGTGGGTTTATTAAAGCAGTTCTGTATGGAAGAGTGGGTTTATTAAAGCAGTTCTGTATGGAAGAGTGGGTTTATTAAAGCAGTTCTGTATGGAAGAGTGGGTTTATTAAAGCAGTTCTGTATGGAAGAGTGGGTTTATTAAAGCAGTTCTGTATGGAAGAGTTCTGTATGGAAGAGTGGGTTTATTAAAGCAGTTCTGTATGGAAGAGTGGGTTTATTAAAGCAGTTCTGGATGGAAGAGTGGGTTTATTAAAGCAGTTCTGTATGGAAGAGTGGGTTTATTAAAGCAGTTCTGGATGGAAGAGTGGGTTTATTAAAGCAGTTCTGTATGGAAGAGTGGGTTTATTAAAGCAGTTCTGTATGGAAGAGTGGGTTTATTAAAGCAGTTCTGTATGGAAGAGTGGGTTTATTAAAGCAGTTCTGTATGGAAGAGTGGGTTTATTACAGCAGTTCTGTATGGAAGAGTGGGTTTATTAAAGCAGTTCTGTATGGAAGAGTGGGTTTATTACAGCAGTTCTGTATGGAAGAGTGGGTTTATTAAAGCAGTTCTGTATGGAAGAGTGGGTTTATTACAGCAGTTCTGGATGGAAGAGTGGGTTTATTAAAGCAGTTCTGTATGGAAGAGTGGGTTTATTAAAGCAGTTCTGTATGGAAGAGTGGGTTTATTACAGCAGTTCTGGATGGAAGAGTGGGTTTATTAAAGCAGTTCTGGATGGAAGAGTGGGTTTATTAAAGCAGTTCTGTATGGAAGAGTGGGTTTATTACAGCAGTTCTGGATGGAAGAGTGGGTTTATTAAAGCAGTTCTGGATGGAAGAGTGGGTTTATTACAGCAGTTCTGGATGGAAGAGTGGGTTTATTAAAGCAGTTCTGGATGGAAGAGTGGGTTTATTAAAGCAGTTCTGTATGGAAGAGTGGGTTTATTAAAGCAGTTCTGTATGGAAGAGTGGGTTTATTAAAGCAGTTCTGTATGGAAGAGTTCTGTATGGAAGAGTGGGTTTATTAAAGCAGTTCTGTATGGAAGAGTGGGTTTATTAAAGCAGTTCTGGATGGAAGAGTGGGTTTATTAAAGCAGTTCTGTATGGAAGAGTGGGTTTATTAAAGCAGTTCTGGATGGAAGAGTGGGTTTATTAAAGCAGTTCTGTATGGAAGAGTGGGTTTATTAAAGCAGTTCTGTATGGAAGAGTGGGTTTATTACAGCAGTTCTGGATGGAAGAGTGGGTTTATTAAAGCAGTTCTGTATGGAAGAGTGGGTTTATTACAGCAGTTCTGGATGGAAGAGTGGGTTTATTAAAGCAGTTCTGTATGGAAGAGTGGGTTTATTAAAGCAGTTCTGTATGGAAGAGTGGGTTTATTACAGCAGTTCTGTATGGAAGAGTGGGTTTATTACAGCAGTTCTGTATGGAAGAGTGGGTTTATTAATGCAGTTCTGTATGGAAGAGTGGGTTTATTAAAGCAGTTCTGTATGGAAGAGTGGGTTTATTAAAGCAGTTCTGTATGGAAGAGTGGGTTTATTAAAGCAGTTCTGGATGGAAGAGTGGGTTTATTACAGCAGTTCTGTATGGAAGAGTGGGTTTATTAAAGCAGTTCTGTATGGAAGAGTGGGTTTATTACAGCAGTTCTGTATGGAAGAGTTCTGTATGGAAGAGTGGGTTTATTACAGCAGTTCTGTATGGAAGAGTGGGTTTATTACAGCAGTTCTGTATGGAAGAGTGGGTTTATTAAAGCAGTTCTGTATGGAAGAGTGGGTTTATTAAAGCAGTTCTGTATGGAAGAGTGGGTTTATTACAGCAGTTCTGTATGGAAGAGTGGGTTTATTAAAGCAGTTCTGGATGGAAGAGTGGGTTTATTAAAGCAGTTCTGTATGGAAGAGTTCTGTATGGAAGAGTGGGTTTATTACAGCAGTTCTGGATGGAAGAGTGGGTTTATTACAGCAGTTCTGGATGGAAGAGTGGGTTTATTAAAGCAGTTCTGTATGGAAGAGTGGGTTTATTAAAGCAGTTCTGGATGGAAGAGTGGGTTTATTACAGCAGTTCTGGATGGAAGAGTGGGTTTATTAAAGCAGTTCTGTATGGAAGAGTGGGTTTATTAAAGCAGTTCTGTATGGAAGAGTGGGTTTATTAAAGGAGTTCTGTATGGAAGAGTGGGTTTATTAAAGCAGTTCTGTATGGAAGAGTGGGTTTATTAAAGCAGTTCTGTATGGAAGAGTGGGTTTATTAAAGCAGTTCTGTATGGAAGAGTGGGTTTATTACAGCAGTTCTGTATGGAAGAGTGGGTTTATTAAAGCAGTTCTGTATGGAAGAGTGGGTTTATTACAGCAGTTCTGTATGGAAGAGTGGGTTTATTAAAGCAGTTCTGTATGGAAGAGTGGGTTTATTAAAGCAGTTCTGTATGGAAGAGTGGGTTTATTAAAGCAGTTCTGTATGGAAGAGTGGGTTTATTAAAGCAGTTCTGTATGGAAGAGTGGGTTTATTAAAGCAGTTCTGGATGGAAGAGTGGGTTTATTACAGCAGTTCTGTATGGAAGAGTGGGTTTATTAAAGCAGTTCTGTATGGAAGAGTGGGTTTATTACAGCAGTTCTGTATGGAAGAGTGGGTTTATTAAAGCAGTTCTGTATGGAAGAGTGGGTTTATTAAAGCAGTTCTGTATGGAAGAGTGGGTTTATTAAAGCAGTTCTGTATGGAAGAGTGGGTTTATTAAAGCAGTTCTGGATGGAAGAGTGGGTTTATTAAAGCAGTTCTGTATGGAAGAGTGGGTTTATTACAGCAGTTCTGTATGGAAGAGTGGGTTTATTAAAGCAGTTCTGGATGGAAGAGTGGGTTTATTACAGCAGTTCTGTATGGAAGAGTGGGTTTATTACAGCAGTTCTGTATGGAAGAGTGGGTTTATTAAAGCAGTTCTGTATGGAAGAGTGGGTTTATTACAGCAGTTCTGTATGGAAGAGTGGGTTTATTAAAGCAGTTCTGTATGGAAGAGTGGGTTTATTAAAGCAGTTCTGTATGGAAGAGTGGGTTTATTAAAGCAGTTCTGTATGGAAGAGTGGGTTTATTAAAGCAGTTCTGTATGGAAGAGTGGGTTTATTAAAGCAGTTCTGTATGGAAGAGTGGGTTTATTAAAGCAGTTCTGTATGGAAGAGTGGGTTTATTAAAGCAGTTCTGTATGGAAGAGTGGGTTTATTAAAGCAGTTCTGGATGGAAGAGTGGGTTTATTAAAGCAGTTCTGTATGGAAGAGTGGGCCAAAATTCCTCCACATCGACGTGAGAATCTGATAAACAACTACAGAAAGTGTTTGGTTGGAGTCATTGCAGCTAAAGGTGGCGCAACAAGTTATTGAGTGTAAGCGGGCAATTACATTTTCACACAGGGGCATTGGGTGTTGAATATACAAATGTTGTGTTATTTGTTCACGCAGTTTCCCTTATTTTAATATTAGGTTTTGGTTGAAGATTTGTAACACAATAAAATGTGAAGAAATACAATGGGGGTGAATACCTATTAACATTAGGAACACCTTCCCAATATTGAGTGGTCCCTCACACAGTACAAAAAATGGCTGCACAGGAGCATCAAAACAGCTCCCCCTGTTAGTCATGTAGGGTCATGGCATCAAAACAGCTCCCCCTGTCAGTCATGTAGGGTCATGGCATCAAAACAGCTCCCCCTGTCAGTCATGTAGGGTCATGGCATCAAAACAGCTCCCCCTGTCAGTCATGTAGGGTCATGGCATCAAAACAGCTCCCCCTGTCAGTCATGTAGGGTCATGGCATCAAAACAGCTCCCCCTGTCAGTCATGTAGGGTCATGGCATCAAAACAGCTCCCCCTGTCAGTCATGTAGGGTCATGGCATCAAAACAGCTCCCCCTGTCAGTCATGTAGGGTCATGGCATCAAAACAGCTCGCCCTGTCAGTCATGTAGGGTCATGGCATCAAAACAGCTCCCCCTGTCAGTCATGTAGGGTCATGGCATCAAAACAGCTCCCCCTGTCAGTCATGTAGGGTCAAGGCATCAAAACAGCTCCCCCTGTCAGTCATGTAGGGTCATTATACATCATTGTACATTATTCATGTCAGTTCCAAGCCTCTGCTTTAATCATTCAACACTTCTCCTGTTGTAGCACCAGGAGGCAGTATTCTCCAAGTTATCACCGTATGGAGGAGGATAACATGAAGCTGAAGAACACAGAAAGGAATTCATCAACAAATAGATGAAGAAATGCATCACATTAATAAATGATTAACTGAAGGAACAGGTGAATGAACAGTTGTTCATGCACAAACATTTTAAAGGGAAACTCCAGTTCAGGCGCTTGACACAACGGTTTCCTTAACTCTTCAAAAACGCTTCCTCACAATCTTGACTCTGCTCTTTTCTCTCGTGGGGAACCCTCCTCCCTTTTCGTCAATTCTGTAAGAGGTTCAGCTATTTCAGAATAAGACAGATTAAGGTTTCTCGTTAAATTAAAAACCCCCCCAGGGTTTGTCTGAGCGTTCGAGGAGTGTTTGGTCATGCCAGAGAAAGAATGGTGTTGATGTGGGTGCTAGTAATGTTTGTCATGCCTTTAGAAATCAAGACCACCTAATACATTACCTCCTGTTTGCCAATTGGCCTTTTTTCATACGATGCTTCATGGTCCTGCTTTGCCAAATAGTTAGTTAACCAGTGTGGTGAGGCCACGTATGTAAGTATCATGGTCTTTTGAGGCTAACAACAAATCATCCAAGTACTGCACCATAACAGATATCCTCTAAATTTACACCCTTTCAGGGATTATTTTACGTCTTTACAATGGAACCCGAACCATTGCCGAAACTCCTCATCTGATGCTTTATGAACCGTTCTCATCCACGCTGTAGCACTCTGCCTATCTATCACGCTGTAGCATTCTGCCTGTCTATCACGCTGTAGCATTCTGCCTGTCTATCACGCTGTAGCATTCTGCCTGTCTATCACGCTGTAGCATTCTGCCTGTATTTCACGCTGTAGCATTCTGCCTGTCTATCACGCTGTAGCATTCTGCCTGTCTATCTCGCTGTAGCATTCTGTCTATCTATCACGCTGTAGCATTCTGTCTATCTATCACGCTGTAGCATTCTGTCTATCTATCACGCTGTAGCATTCTGCCTGTCTTTCACACTGTAGCATTCTGCCTATCTATCATGCTGTAGCATTCTGTCTGTCTATCACGCTGTAGCATTCTGCCTGTCTATCACGCTGTAGCATTCTGCCTGTCTATCATGCTGTAGCATTCTGCCTGTCTATCACGCTGTAGCATTCTGTCTATCTATCACGCTGTAGCATTCTGCCGATCTACCATGCTGTAGCATTCTGCCTATCTATCACGCTGTAGCATTCTGCCTGTCTACCACGCTGTAGCATTCTGCCTATCTACCATGCTGTAGCATTCTGCGTATCTATCACACTGTAGCATTCTGCCTATCTACCACGCTGTAGCATTCGTACTGTCTATCACGCTGTAGCATTCTGTCTGTCTACCATGCTGTAGCATTCTGCCTGTCTATCACGCTGTAGCATTCTGCCTGTCTATCACGCTGTAGCATTCTGCCTATCTACCATGCTGTAGCATTCTGCCTATCTACCATGCTGTAGCATTCTGCCTATCTATCACGCTGTAGCATTCTGTCTATCTATCACGCTGTAGCATTCTGCCTATCTACCATGCTGTAGCATTCTGCCTATCTACCATGCTGTAGCATTCTGCCTATCTACCATGCTGTAGCATTCTGCCTATCTACCATGCTGTAGCATTCTGCCTATCTATCACGCTGTAGCATTCTGTCTATCTATCACGCTGTAGCATTCTGCCTGTCTATCACGCTGTAGCATTCTGCCTGTCTATCACGCTGTAGCATTCTGCCTGTCTATCACGCTGTAGCATTCTGTCTATCTATCACGCTGTAGCATTCTGTCTATCTATCACGCTGTAGCATTCTGTCTATCTATCACGCTGTAGCATTCTGCCTATCTACCATGCTGTAGCATTCTGCCTGTCTTTCACGCTGTAGCATTCTGCCTATCTATCACGCTGTAGCATTCTGCCTATCTATCACGCTGTAGCATTCTGCCTGTCTATCACGCTGTAGCATTCTGCCTGTCTATCACGCTGTAGCATTCTGCCTGTCTTTCACGCTGTAGCATTGTGCCTATCTATCATGCTGTAGCATTCTGCCTATCTACCACGCTGTAGCATTCTGCCTATCTACCACGCTGTAGCATTCTGTCTATCTATCACAATGTAGCATTCTGCCTGTCTATCACGCTGTAGCATTCTGCCTGTCTATCTATCACGCTGTAGCATTCTGCCTATCTATCACGCTGTAGCATTCTGTCTGTCTACCATGCTGTAGCATTCTGCCTATCTATCACGCTCTAGCATTCTGCCTATCTATCACGCTGTAGTATTTTGCCTGTCTATCACGCTGTAGCATTCTGCCTATCTATCACGCTGTAACATTCTGCCTATCTATCACGCTGTAGTATTTTGCCTGTCTATCTATCATGCTGTAGCATTCTGTCTGTGTATCTATCACGCTGTAGCATTCTGTCTATCTATCACGCTGTAGCATTCTGTCTATCTATCACGCTGTAGCATTCTGCCTGTCTATCACGCTGTAGCATTCTGTCTATCTATCACGCTGTAGCATTCTGCCTGTCTATCACGCTGTAGCATTCTGTCTATCTATCACGCTGTAGCATTCTGTCTGTCTATCACGCTGTAGCATTCTGCCTATCTACCACGCTGTAGCATTCTGCCTATCTATCACGCTGTAGCATTCTGCCTGTCTATTATGCTGAAGCATTCTGCCTGTCTATCACGCTGTAGCATTCTGCCTGTCTATCACGCTGTAGCATTCTGCCTGTCTATCACGCTGTAGCATTCTGTGTCTAAAGGGACTGGATGCTAATAGATCTTCCAAATCAGCCACTATAATCCACTATAATCCACTGTTATACACTACTATAATCCACTGTTATACATTACTATAATCCACTGTAATCCACTGTTATACACCACTATAATCCACTATATTCCACTGTTATACACCACTATAATCCACTATAATCCACTATAATCCACTATTATACACGACTATAATCCACTATAATCCACTATAATCCACTGTTATACACGACTATACTCCACTATAATCCACTATAATCCACTGTTATACACCACTATAATCCACTATAATCCACTATAATCCACTGTTATACACGACTATAATCCACTATAATCCACTGTTATGCACCACTATAATCCACTGTTATACACCACTATAATCCACTGTTATACACCACTATAATCCACTGTTATACACCACTATAATCCACTATAATCCACTGTTATACACCACTATAATCCACTATAATCCACTATAATCCACTGTTATACACCACTATAATCCACTATAATCCACTGTTATACACCACTATAATCCACTATAATCCACTATAATCCACTGTTATACACTACTATAATCCACTATAATCCACGGAAGTCCACTGTTATACACCACAAGTACCATTGTTCTCCACAACTCACGTTACCAATATTGACAACCAACACAGTCGGTCTCTATTACCCGACCCAATAGGGCACAAACCAACCTCCTTACTTATCGCAACAGTCAATTTACACTTGTATACACAGTCAATTTACACTTGTATACACAGTCATTTTATCTTCTTAATACCACTATTATTATCCAGCCGCGGAGGAGGACCTCCTCCTGATCTTAAACGCGGCCTTCGAACACCATACACATGTTGTTGCCACCGTGTTGTTGTCATGTTGTGTTGCTACCATGCTGTGTTGTCATGTTGTGTTGCTGCCATGCTGTGTTGTTGTCTTAGGTCTCTCTACGTAGTGTTGTGTTGTCTCTCTTGTCGTGATGTGTGTTTTGTCCTATATTTAATTTATTTTTAATCCTATCCCCCCATCCCCGCTGGAGGTCTATTTCCTTTTGGTAGGTGTTACGAATCCCTTTGGCCCTGCAGTCTAGAGGAGATGGCAACGAGACCCGTAACATAAATCATGCAAATTATAATAGTGATAAAGGAACAGTGAGAACAAAATAACCACAGACAACTACAATCTACCGTCAAACACTATTGGTTTATTGCTTAAACACACGGTAATGGGGTGTGGGAAAAGGGGCTGAGCTGGACCCAAGGAAAGAAAGAATAATCCAAAATCACCCCTAAACTAGACTAGCCTATTTCCGTAACAGCTAGCTAACTAACCAAAAATACAGGGGGTGGTCCGCCCAGTTCTAACTAGGGTATTTAGACACTGTTTTCCTACGTGTAGTGTATGCCCATGGGCGACTGGTCTGGTTACCCCCTTTTCCCCACCATCAAACAAACAGTCAACACTTTACAATGTTTGCTGACATTGTATATAGACTTATTTTTCTACTGTATTATTAACTGTAGGTTTGTTTTACTCCATGTGTAACTCTGTGTTGTTGTATGTGTCGAACTGCTTTGCTTTATTCTTGGCCAGGTCACAATTGTAAATGAGAACTTATTCTCAACTTGACTACCTGGTTGAATAAAGGTGAAATGTAAAAAATATATGAAAAAAAAACAAGCACATGTATTTATACCTAGACCCTCCTTCAGTCTCAGTCTCTGTTGCTGAGCATGAACTGAGTCTGTTCCTTATGTTGATGATATCGTGGCCCAGCCTGAGTCCGGAACCCTCGTGATCCACTGTGCCTTTCACAGGACTTGTTATGAGTCAGGAGAGGCCTTGAGTTATTGGGAGTGTACAATCCTACAGTCTACTGCAGTCCACTACATAATTACACTTCTCAGACACATAGAGCTAAAACCTAACACAGTGTTCAATCTCTAAGAATATCTAAAAAGCTTGTATTCATAGTAAGGGTATATAATGATATAAAACAGTAAAGATATTATACAGTGTTATAGAACAGTAATTATGATTGAAATCAAATCATATTTTATTTGTCACATGCGCTGAACACTGTGAAATGCTTACTTACAAGCCCTTAACCAACAGAACAGTTCTCTCAGCTCTGTCAACCCAGACACATGGCTCCTAGTCAACCCTTCATTGGTACACTCAGAGACAGACCCCTTTTCCCAACTACAATACACATACATCATTTTAGCAAAATAATTATAAATATTACCTTATTTACATAGGTATTCAGACCCTTTGCTATGAGACTCGAAATTGAGCTCAGGTGCATCCTGTTTCCATTGATCATCCTTGAGATGTTCCCCAAGAACACAGTGGCCTCCACCATTCTTAGATGGAGGACGTTTGGAATTGGCAAACTGAGCAATCGCGTGAGAAGGTCCTTGGTCAGGGAGGTGACCAAGAACCCGATGGTCACTCTGAAAGAGTTCCTCTGTGGAGACGGGAGAACCTTCCAGAATGACAACCATCTCTGCAGCACTCCACCAATCAGACTTGTTGTGGTAGTGGCCAGACAGAAGCCACTCCTCAGTAAAAGGCACATGACAGCCTGCTTGGAGTTTGCCAAAAGGCACCTAAAGGACTCTCAGACCATGAGAAACAAGATTCTCTGGTCTGATGAAACCAAGATTGAACTCTTTGGCCTGAATGCCAAGCGTCACGTCAGGAAGAAACCTGGCACCATCTCTGAGGTGAAGCATGGTGGTGGCAGCATCATGCTGTGGTTGATTTCTTTCAGCGACAGGGACTGGGAGACTAGTCAGGATCAAGAGAAAGATAAACGGAGCAAAGTACAGAGAGATCCTTGATTAAAACCTGCTCCAGAGCACTGAGGACCTCAGACTGGGGTGAAGATTCACCTTCCAACAGGACAACGACCCTAAGCACTCAGCCAAGACAACGCTGGAGTCTGGACAAGTCTCTGAATGTCCCTGAGTGGCCCAGCCAGAGCCCGGACTTGAACCCGATCAAACATCTCTGGAGAGACCTGGAAATAGCTATGCAGCGACGCTCCATATCCAACCTGACAGAGCTTGAGAGGATCTGCAGAGAAGAATGGGAGAAACTCCCCAAATAAAGGAGTGCTAAGCTTGTAGCGTCATACCCAAGAAGACTCGAGGCTGTAATCACTGCCAAAGGTGCTTCAACAAATTACTGAGTAAAGGGTCTGAATACTTATGTAAATGTGGTATTTCAGTTTAAATGTTTTGATAAACTTGCAAACATTCTAAAAACCTGTTTTTGCTTTGTCATGATGGGGTATTTTGTGAAGATTGATGAGAAAAAACAACAATTTAATCCATTTTAGAATAAGGCTGTAACGTAACAAAATGTGGAAAAAGTCAAGGGGTCTGAATACTTTCCAAATGCACCGTATACATTTATAAATGGATTTAAATGGGTTCAAGTCAAATAGTTTCCAACAACGTGAAAACGCAAACGTTTATATGGGGTTTCCCTGAAGCCTGGAGAACACAATAAAATGACCCACGAATGCCTCATGCATCTGTCCTTTAAACTTCATGCAGAAATGTGGTGGAAATGTCCCTTAAAATGACTGTTGATATTTAAATCCCTCGATTGAGAGGATCACATTTCAGCATGCTCCTAATGATTTCAAAATATTGTTTAATATCTGTGGATTAAAATTATTTTTAACATGTACCATAATAAGTAATGGTAGCCTTAGTACTGTGTCCCATACGTTTTATTTGAAAAAGTCCATGTCCACGTTTCCATATCCAACATTCAACCAAAAGGTAGAGTTCTATTGGAATGGCTTCAGGTCAACTGTTCCGTATCCAACATTCAACCAAAAGGTAGAGTTCTATTGGAATGGCTTCAGGTCAACTGTTCCGTATCCAACATTCAACCAAAAGGTAGAGTTCTATTGGAATGGCTTCAGGTCAACTGTTTAAATTTACATAATACAGAATATTTTTTTTTTTAGATCATTGCAATTAGTCGACTTTAGGGGAGACCCATTTGCCAGTTAAGTGTTTAAATATAAAATACTGAAAAAGAGGATGAAACTAGGTTCAAGAATCAGTATTTTTGGTCGATTTTTCAGCACTTTTCTACAAAATATTTAAAACATACATATGCATGGCATACCTTATTGTTTTCTCCAGACCCCCCCCCCCCCAAAATAAAACATTGTAAGCCATCATTGGGCTGTATGTAGCAATTATTTTTGGAGGAATGGCCATGTGAACCCTGTCCATTTTGACCCTCTGGAGCTGGTTGGTGATTGGAAGTTCTTTGTATTCCAGATGCGTACTGCCAAGGCAGCATCATCTCTTCCTCCATTTATAGATATATACAATAAAACAATATATTTATTTAACCTTTTTATAACAAAATCTTATTTACAATGACGGCCTACCACCGGCCAAACCCGAAACAATTGTCCACCGCACTACGGGAATCCCAAACGGATTTGATACAGCCTGGATTCAAACCAGGGTCTGTAGTGACGCCTCTTGCATTGACATGCAGTGCCTAAGACCGCAGCGACACTCGGGAACCCACTACATAACGCTACACATTATTAAACCACTACATATCTACAATACAACACATTATTACACCACTACACTACCACTACATATCTACAATACAACACATATTACACCACTACATATCTACAATACAACACATTATTACACCACTACACTACCACTACATATCTACAATACAACACATTATTACACCACTACACTACCACTACATATCTACAATACAACACATTATTACACCACTACACTACCACTACATATCTACAATACAACACATTATTACACCACTACATATCTACAATACAACACATTATTACACCACTACATATCTACAATACAACACATTACTACACCACTACACTACCACTACAATACAACACATTACTACACCACTACACTACCACTACAATACAACACATTATTACACCACTACACTACCACTACAATACAACACATTATTACACCACTACACTACCACTACAATACAACACATTATAACATCACTACACTACCACTACATATCTACAATACAGCACATTACTACACCACTACATATCTACAATACAACACATTATTACACCACTACACTACCACTATATATCTACAATACAACACATTATTACACCACTACATATCTACAATACAACACATTACTACACCACTACATATCTACAATACAGCACATTATTACACCACTACATATCTACAATACAACACATTATTACACCACTACACTACCACTATATATCTACAATACAACACATTATTACACCACTACACTACCACTATATATCTACAATACAACACATTATTACACCACTACATATCTACAATACAACACATTATTACACCACTACACTACCACTACAATACAACACATTATTACACCACTACACTACCACTACAATACAACACATTACTACACCACTATACTACCACTACAATACAACACATTATAACATCACTACACTACCACTACATATCTACAATACAACACATTATAACACCACTACATATCTACAATACAACACATTATTACACCACTACACTACCACTACAATACAACACATTATTACACCACTACACTACCACTATATATCTACAATACAACACGTTATTACACCACTACTCTACCACTACATATCTACAATATAACACATTATTACACCACTACTCTACCACTACATATCTACAATACAACACATTATTACACCACTACATATCTACAATACAACACATTATTACACCACTACTCTACCACTACATATCTACAATACAACACATTATTACACCACTACACTACCACTACATATCTACAATACAACACATTACTACACCACTACATATCTACAATACAACACATTATTACACCACTACTCTACCACTACATATCTACAATACAACACATTATTACACCACTACACTACCACTACATATCTACAATACAACACATTACTACACCACTACATATCTACAATACAACACATTACTACACCACTACATATCTACAATACAACACATTATTACACCACTACACTACCACTATATATCTACAATACAACACATTATTACACCACTACACTACCACTATATATCTACAATACAACACATTATTACACCACTACACTACCACTACATATCTACAATACAACACATTATTACACCACTACACTACCACTACATATCTACAATACAACACGTTTTCTGGACTTGGGGACTGTGAAGTGACCTCTGGTGGCATGTCTTGTGGGGTATGGATGGGTGTCTGAGCTGTGTGCCAGTAGTTTAAACAGACCTCTGGTGGCATGTCTTGTGGGGTATGGATGGGTGTCTGAGCTGTGTGCCAGTCAATTTAAACAGACCTCTGGTGGCATGTCTTGTGGGGTATGTATGGGTGTCTGAGCTGTGTGCCAGTAGTTTAAACAGACCTCTGGTGGCATGTCTTGTGGGGTATGCATGGGTGTCTGAGCTGTGTGCCAGTAGTTTAACCTCTTGACGGTCGCCTAGGATAGGGGGCGCTACAGCGATTTTTGAAAAAAAATCGTGCCCATTTTAAACGGCCTCCTACTCAAACTCAGAAGCTAGGATATGCATATAAATAATACTTGTGGATAGAAAACACCCTAAAGTTTGTAAAACTGTTTGAATGGTGTCTGTGAGTATAACAGAACTCATTTGGCAGTCAAAACCCCGAGACAGATCGTAACAGGATGTGGAATTCTGAATTGCGGACTCAACTTCATCACTTTGCCTATAAATCACACCGTGAGCTATGGTTCATTGAGCACTTCCTATTGCTTCCACTAGATGTCCCCAGTCTTTACAAAGTGGTTTGAGCCTTCTACTGTGAAAAGTGACAGAATGAGAGTCTGTGGAAAGTGGTCACATGGAGAGGGCCATCACCATTATGACGCCGGCGCCCCTGGCTACCCTCCCCTTTCGAAACGTTTAGAAAGACAATGCAACCGTCCCCCTTGAATCTTATTGGAGCTCTGGTTGAAAAAGGCCCTAAAGATGTATGTTATACAATGTTTGACATGTTTGAACGAACCTAAATAAAAAATAAAAAAATGTTGTTGAGAGAGAAGTCCCGCGAACGACGGTACTTTTGGAGCAGCCTTCAGAACGCGCTAACAAGAAGACATAAAGGATTAACTTTTTCGAACGAAAATACATTTGTTGTGGACCTGGGATTCCTGGAAGTGCCTTCTGATGAAGATAATCAAAGGTAAGGGATTATTGACAATAGTATACAAGAGTAGATTTGATATGCGATTGTGCCAAGATGGCGCTGACCTGTAACAGTAGCCTATTTTTCTGAGTATCGCATCCCCTTTAATCGCAAAGTGTGATTACCCAGTAAAGTAATTTTTAAATCTGGCATTGCAGGTGCTTTCAAGAGATGCTAATCTATAAATCTTAGAATAACAATATTACATTTAAAAAATGTTTTCGAATAGTAATTTAGTAAATTGTAGCGCTATTTCACCGGACGCATTTGAGGGAAAATAGTTAGTCAACGTCACGCGCCGATGTAAAATGCTGTTTTTATATATAAATATGAACTTTATCGAACAAAAGAATGCATGTATTGTGTAACATGATGTCCTAGGAGTGTCATCTGATGAAGATTGTCAAAGGTTAGTGCTGCATTTAGCTGTTTTTTGGTTATTTGTGATGCATGTGGTTGGTCGGAAAATGGCTATGTGGCTACTTTTACGATATACTCCTCTAACATAATCTAATGTTTTGCTTTTGCTGTAAAGCCTTTTTGAAATCGGACGACGTGGTTCGATTCAGGAGAGGTGTATCTATAAAACGATATAAAATAGTCCTATATTTGAAAAAATATATATATTACATTTTGTTATAGGATTTTTCGCTGGATGCGGGACGGAGCCCGTCCAGAGGTTAAACAGACCTCTGGTGGAATGTCTTGTGGGGTATGTATGGGTGTCTGAGCTGTGTGCCAGTCAGTTTAAACAGACCTCTGGTGGGCATATCTTGTGGGGTATGTATGGGTGTCTGAGCTATGTGCTCGTCAGTTTAAACAGACCTCTGGTGGCATGTCTTGTGGGGTATGGATGGGTGTCTGAGCTGTGTGCCAGTAGTTTAAACAGACCTCTGGTGGCATGTCTTGTGGGGTATGTATGGGTGTCTGAGCTGTGTGCCAGTCAGTTTAAACAGACCTCTGGTGGGCATATCTTGTGGGGTATGTATGGGTGTCTGAGCTATGTGCTCGTCAGTTTAAACAGACCTCTGGTGGCATGTCTTGTGGGGTATGGATGGGTGTATGAGCTGTGTGCCAGTAGTTTAAACAGACCTCTGGTGGCATGTCTTGTGGGGTATGTATGGGTGTCTGAGCTGTGTGGCAGTCAGTTTAAACAGACCTCTGGTGGCATGCCTTGTGGGCTTTATGATTTCAACATGTCAATACTTCAATCAAAGACAAGCAGTGATCCAGTAAATCTCTCCTTCCACCCTGAGCCAGAAGAGATTGAGGGCCAGCCGTGCAACTCTGTTCTGAGCCAGTTGTAATTTGCCTATGTCCCTCTTTGTGGCACTTGACCCTATGACTGGACAGTCATGTTATTTAGTCGTTTTAAAGGAGTGTGTACCCCTTTAAGAGTTATGGGCTGAGAGCTGATCAGAGGGAGAAATTGAACACACAAATTCAACAATGTGCATATTGCCAACATATAAAGTGTAAGGAAAAGGGGGGAGGGGGCAGGGGATGGATGTAGGGTAGAGGGAGGGAAGGGGTGGGGTGGGGAGGGGGTGTAGAGGGAGGTAATGAATGACAAATAGCAGGAAAATAGTTTTTGAGTCACGACAGATTTGGTGGAGCGAGAAAAGCACTGATGACGGAGGTTCTGTGACGAGGATTAGCGAGGGGCTGATGAGTTTGTGTGTGTGTGGGGGTGGATGGTCCATGTGTTTGTGTGTGTGTGTGTGTGTGTGTGTGTGTGTGTGTGTGTGCAAAGTGTTGCATTTTTTTGGTGTGGGGTCATTGAGTGTGTTTGGAGGTGGGGGGTGTTGGAGGGAGGGAGGGAGGGAGGGAGGGAGGGAAGGAGGGGGAAAGCTGGAGACCGCTGCAGGATAGATAATGGTGGGTAGGGAGGGAGAGACAGAGGGCGAAAGAGATGGAGGGCGAGAGTGAATGAGTGAATGAGTGAATGAGTGTGTGAGCAAACCAGTAGTTATGGAGAAAGAGTCACATGATGAGAGGAAACGACAGCCGAATCACAGACAGGGACAAAAGAGCGAAAGAGTGCGATGCAGAGATGGAGGGAGGGGCGGTCCGGAGGAGACTTGGAGGATGGTGAGGGCAGGAACTGAATGAGTGCCAGGGTGATTCAAAATGTTTTTTTCCCTCATTTGGGTTAATGATGCGTTGTGGGAAGCGTGGATTCACTGAGTGGTGTGACGCAGAGAAGGTTTGGGACGTGTGTTTCTTGTCTTTTCAGTCCCTCTCTGGTTGGTGATGAATGTGTGGTCCCTTCCCCTCCCCTCTTCCTTCACCTCCCTCTTCCTTCCCCTCCCCCTTCCTTCCCCTCCCTCTTCCTTCCCCTCCCCTCTTCCTTCCCCTCCCTCTTCCTCCCTCCCCCTTCCTTCCCCTCCCTCTTCCTTCCCCTCCCTCTTCCTCCCTCCCCCTTCCTTCCCCTCCCCCTTCCTTCCCTTCCCTCTTCCTTCCTCTCCCTCTTCCTTCCTCTTCCTTCCCTCCCCTCTTCCTTCCTTCCCTCCCCTCTTCCTTCCCCTCCCTCTTCCTTCCCCTCCCTCTTCCTTCCCCTCCCCTCTTCCTTCCTCTCCCTCTTCCTTCCTCTTCCTTCCCTCCCCTCTTCCTTCCTTCCCTCCCCTCTTCCTTCCTTCCCTCCCCTCTTCCTTCCCCTCCCCCTTCCTTCCCCTCCCCCTTCCTTCCACTCCCCCTTCCTTCCCCTCCCTCCTTCTTCCTTTCCCTCTCCCCTCCCCCTTCCTTCCCCTCCCTCCTTCTTCCTTTCCCTCTCCCCTCCTCCTTCCTTCCCCTCCCCCTTCCTTCCCCTCCCTCTTCCTTCCCCTCCCCTGCCTTGTCTGGGGACTGAATGAAACAGTGAATTCATTATAAGGTGGATGAAACAATGAATTATAGGACGGATAAAACAGTGAATTATTGTGTGGATGAAACAGTTAATTGTAGGATGAATGAAATAGTGAATTATAGGACAGATGAAACAGTGAATTAAAGGGTGCATGAAACAGTGAGTGAAACTGTGAATTATAAGGTGGATGAAACAGTGAATTATAGGGTGGATGAAACAATGAATTATAGGGTGGATGAAACAGTGAATTATAGTGTGGAAGAAACGGTGAATTAAAACAATGAATGAAACAGCGACTGAAATAGTGAGTGAAACAGTGAATTATAGTGTGGATGAAACAGTGAATGAAACGGTGAAATATAGGGCAGATGGAAACGGTGAATTATATGACAGATGGAAACAATGATTGAAACAGCGAATGAAACAGTGGAAAACAGACAGCTGGTCATCTCGTCAGCATAAACAGAATGATCCTCTAGTCATCTGCAGTCTGGATAGTTGTCTTATCTGTCTCTATTCTGTCATGATCAGAGGGAACTCTCCAAATAACCTCCATTCAGGTCAGAGGATAAAGGTTTAAGTTAGAATAACCAAATATGTTGTATTTCTCCTTAAGTGTTCCTTTAACTTTTATTATGTGGGTCAGACCAAGTGCAAACTTAAGACAAAGATATGTGAGCATAAGAGCTCCAGTCACAACCATGATAAAAAACCACCTGTTGCCAGGCATTTCAACAGCCGTAATCATGATGAAAAATCACCTGTTGCCAGGCATTTCAACAGCCGTAATCATGATGAAAAACCACCTATTGCCAGGCATTTCAACAGCCGTAATCATGATGAAAAATCACCTGTTGCCAGGCATTTCAACAGCCGTAATCATGATGAAAAACCACCTGTTGCCAGGCATTTCAACAGCCGTAATCATGATGAAAAACCACCTGTTGCCAGGCATTTCAACAGCCGTAATCATGATGAAAAACCACCTGTTGCCAGGCATTTCAACAGCCGTAATCATGATGAAAAATCACCTGTTGCCAGGCATTTCAACAGCCGTAATCATGATGAAAAACCACCTGTTGCCAGGCATTTCAACAGCCGTAATCATGATGAAAAACCACCTGTTGCCGGGCATTTCAACAGCTGTAATCATGATGAAAAACCACCTGTTGCCAGGCATTTCAACAGCCGTAATCATGATGAAAAACCACCTGTTGCCAGGCATTTCAACAGCCATAATCATGAACCAAGGGCCTTTCTTTATATGGGTATTTCGGTGAAGGCGCAATGTAGGGGAGGAGATGGGGACAGGTTACTTCTCCAAAGAGAGACATTGGATAGACCACTTGGGCACTCTTTCCCCAGCGATGAGAAATGTTATTTTCTATGTTTTGTTAGGAGACTATAAATATCTGGGCTGAAAATACCTTCCTGACATTTAGGTTATGACATCATAATGGATCTTTATGTGTTTGTGTATAATTCCTTTAGAAAGACTCCCCTTGGATTTATTACAAAAGTAGGAAAAAAGTAGGAAAAAATCATGGAGTTGGTCCCCCCACCCCCTTTTGTTGTTATAACAGCCTCCACTCTTCTGGGAAGGCTTTCCACTAGATGTTGGAACATTGCTGCTATAACAGCCTCCACTCTTCTGGGAAGGCTTTCCACTAGATGTTGGAACATTGCTGCTATAACAGCCTCCACTCTTCTGGGAAGGCTTTCCACTAGATGTTGGAACATTGCTACGGGGACCATTCAGCCACAAGAGCATTAGTGAGGTTGGGCACTGATGTTGGGCGATTAGGCTCACAGTCGCCGTTCCAATTCATCCCAAAGGTGTTTGATGGGGTTGAGGTCAGGGCTCTGTGCAGGCCAGTCAAGTTCTTCCACACCAATCTCGACAAACCATTTCTGTATGGACCTCGCTTTGTGCACGGGGGCATTGTCAAGGTGAAACAGGTAAGGAAAGGGCCTTCCCCAAACTGTTGCCACAAAGTTGGAAGCACAGAATCGTCTTTAATGTTTATGTATGCTGTAGCATTAAGATTTCCCTTCACTGGAACTAAGCAGTCTATCCCGAACCATAAAAAACAGCCCCAGACCATTATTCGTCCTCCACCAAACCCAGATTTGTCCGTTGGACTACAAGATGGTGATTCGTCACTCCAGAGAACACGTTTCCACTGCCCCAGAGACCAATGGCGGGGAGCTTTACACCACTCCAGCCAACGCTTGGCATAGCACATGGTGATCTTAGGCTTGTGTGCGGCTGCTCGGCCACGGAAACCCATTTCATGAAGCTCCCAATAAACAGTTATTGTGCTGACGTTGCTTTCAGAGGCAGTTTGGAATGATGTAGTGTTGCAACCGAGGACATTCCGTAATTTGAAGGGGTGTCTACACACTGCTGAATATTAGTGATAGTGTATTTTTACAATTTTATTTTTGCAGTATTTTACTGGGTGACTTTCACTTTAGTCATTTTCTGTTACAGTATCTTTATCTTCACACAAGTATGGCAGCAGTAGTTGTTGTAGTAGTAGTAGTAGTTGTAGTAGCAGTAGTAGTAGCAGTAGCAGTAGTAGCAGTAGTAGTAGTAGAAGTAACAGCAGTAGCAGTAGTAGTAGTAGTAGTAGCAGTAGTAGTAGTAGTAGCAGTAGTAGTAGTAGTAGCAGTAGTAGTAGTAGTAGTAGTAGTAGTAACAGCGGTAGTAGTAGTAGCAGTAGTAGTAGTAGAAGTAACAGCAGTAGCAGTAGTAGTAGTAGTAGTAGTAGTAGCCATAACAGCAGTAGTAGTAGTAGTAGCAGCAGTTGTTGTTATAGTAACAGTAGTAGCTGTAACAGCAGTAGTAGTAGTAGCCGTAACAGCAGTAGTAGTAGTAGTAGTAGTAGTAGTAGTAGTAACCGTAGTAGTAGTAGTAGCCGTAACAGCAGTAGTAGTAGTAGTAGTAGCAGTAACAGTAGTAGTAGCCGTAACAGCAGTAGTAGTAGTAGTAGTAGCAGTAACAGTAGTAGTAGCAGTAACAGCAGTAGTAGTAGTAGTAGTAGTAGTAGTAGTAGTAGTAGTAGTAGTAGTAGTAGTAGTAGTAGTAGTAGTAGTAGTAACAGTAGTAGTAGTAGTAGCCGTAACAGTAGTAGTAGCAGTAACAGCAGCAGTAGTAGTAGTAGTAGTAGTAGCATTAACAGCAGTTGCAGTAGTAGTACTAGTAGTGGTAGTAGTAGTAGTAGTAGTAGCCGTAACAGCAGTAGTAGTAGTAGTAGGAGTAGCATTAACAGCAGTTGCAGTAGTAGTACTAGTAGTGGTAGTAGTAGTAGTAGTAGTAGCCGTAACAGCAGTAGTAGTAGTAGTAGTAGCAGTAACAGTAGTAGTAGCAGTAACAGCAGTAGTAGTAGTAGTAGCAGTAGTAGTAGTAGTAGTAGTAGTAGTAGTAGTAGTAGTAGCAGTAGTAGTAGTAGTAGTAGTAGTAGTAGTAGTAGTAGTAGTAGCAGTAGTAGTAGTAGTAGCAGTAGTAGTAGTAGTAGTAGTAGTAGTAGTAGTAGTAACAGCGGTAGTAGTAGTAGCAGTAGTAGTAGTAGAAGTAACAGCAGTAGCAGTAGTAGTAGTAGTAGTAGTAGTAGCCATAACAGCAGTAGTAGTAGTAGTAGCAGCAGTTGTTGTTATAGTAACAGTAGTAGCTGTAACAGCAGTAGTAGTAGTAGCCGTAACAGCAGTAGTAGTAGTAGTAGTAGTAGTAGTAGTAGTAACCGTAGTAGTAGTAGTAGCCGTAACAGCAGTAGTAGTAGTAGTAGTAGCAGTAACAGTAGTAGTAGCCGTAACAGCAGTAGTAGTAGTAGTAGTAGCAGTAACAGTAGTAGTAGCAGTAACAGCAGTAGTAGTAGTAGTAGTAGTAGTAGTAGTA